>NC_142532.1:19042378-19102378 GCF_964205215.1 Stylophora pistillata
AGAATATTCTTCTATATCTTTGTGCGTTGAGTTTGTGTTTGATCGCCCTGGTTGGAACTTTAGGTTCACATCAGAAAGATTACAGGGCTGAACTTTATAGTATCCGAATGGGTAGCGCACTCAGGGGTTTGATCTACCGTAAGGTAAGCATAACTCAGTATACCCTACTATTCAGTGAGACGTTTTTTTTTTGAGTTTCAGATTACATGATTTTAAGGATTATTTATTCCTAAATTCTGAAAAGGTTTACACGTCCGCAATTTCACACCAATTTTCTTGTTTCCATAAGGTCGTAGTAGTAGCAAGTTTGATTAATATTGTAAGAAATAGACAACTTTTTTGAGAGACATGTTTCGGCAAACACCAAACATCAGAGGTGTGAACTTCTGTATTACATCATACTGTAAATATTTTATTCATCCACTTGTCTGTTATATGATTACTCACGTTCTGTTACTCATTGATTAAAGATGGCATAAGCATGCCGAAACATCTCTCCCAAAAACGTTTTCTATCTCTTACAATTTTCTTGTTGTTACCAGCTCGGGTCAACAAAAAAAGTTCCAGGTCTATTTACTTTTGAGATTGCTAATCCCAGCTGTATGCAGGACGCTTGCCACATGTGAACCTTAAGATGAGGGTCTCAATGGTGGTGTTGGGGGGGGGGGGGCGTTGACGATTGACGGTTAAAATAAGCCCTTTTGACGGTTGAAAGTTAAATTTTTGGTCATTTGACGGTTGACAGTTAATTTTTTGGAATGTCGTTTATAAAACGAACTAAACGCGCGAATTTGGCTGTAATTTTTCATAATGACGCGTTTGTAAAGAACTTTTATGAATAAATGACTGACGTTTCACCATACCGGAAGTGTCCCCACACCGGAAGTCAGTTCTGGCGCTGACCAGTTTTGCTCGCGACCAGAAGTTAAAGGACTTAAATAAATGTATTTTTATGATATATCAAAACTTTTATTTATAAACAACAGAACTTCACCCCAATTAAGGCAATCATTTCTTACATAACGATATCTGAGACATTTGACAGCTAACCTTGGCTTGCTTATTTGACGGTTGACGGTAAAAATATTGCGTTTTGACAGTTGACGATTAATATTTTGGCCCTTTGACAGTTGACGATTAACCCCATTGAGACTCTGCAAGATGGCGCAGCTTACCATAGAGAGTCTTTTTCGTGGGAATATGTTTAATGGAAATTTATTCTTTTTTGCAGACGCTTTCCCTAAGCAAGAATAAGCTGCTAAATTTTACGACAGGGCAGGTGTTTGATCTGATATCCAACGATGTTAAGAGAATGGAAGAAGAAACTATCTTATTTTTTTTGGCAATCCCTTTCATTGCTCTTGAAAATGTATTGGCAATGATTGTTCTTGGTTACTTGATCGGCTGGCAAGCTATCTTGGCAGTCATCTTTCTTTGGCTAATAGTGCCATATTTGGCCGGCTTATCCTATTGTAGTGCTGCATTGCGTCTACGCACAGCGGCTGCCTCAGATCGACGCATTTCCCTTCTGAGTCAGGTGGTTGCTGGGATTCGTTCCATCAAAATGCATGCGTGGGAGGACGAATACCGAGAAAGGATAAGAGATACTCGAAGGTAAGAGCAGAGCAAGATATCTCAAGCTTTCTCCTTTTTCTTCAACTGCTCCTTTTTTTTTTAATATACCTCGGAAAGGTTTCAGCTCTGCGCGTAGAATTTCGGTAGTACGCTTGCAAATTCGCAGTTAGTGGCACAAGAACTTCCAAAACCCAAAATAAATTTTGTCTTGAATGACTTCATAATGTCCTGTTTATAATTGTATTTTCAGGCGTGAAATTAGTGCTATCCATAAGAGGAATATCCTCCAATCAACTGTTGATGGCTTGCTGTTCAGTGTATCGGCGATGGCAACCCTAGTACCAGTCCTCACTATGATGCTAACTGGTCACACCATTACACCTGTGAATGTTTTCGTGCTCCTTTCCTATGTCAGTGTACTAAGGCGGAATACCTGCATTGGACTGGCTAATTCTCTTATTTTAGTATACGAGGCTTATGTTTCGCTAGGTAGAATCGAAGACTTTCTTCTCTTAAAAGAGCTTGCCCGACACTCCACTGAAGTGAGCAAAGAGGACAGTTGCGACCCAGAGAGTAGTTCAGTTACACGACAGGAGAAAATGAACCACGTTTCCAACACTGTCGAATCAAAAGACTTGCTAAGGGCTTCGTCTTTACTTGTGTCAAATTTAACATACAAAGGAACTGATCGGAAACAAGAATTCATTCTCCAGGACATCACGTTTGTGACACCGTTAAAAAGTTTAACAGCTGTAACCGGGCCAGTGGGTAGTGGAAAATCCACCCTTCTCGCGGCAATCGCTGGAGAAATCTCAGAAACGGGTGGAACGATAACCAGCCAAGGGACGATTATTTATTTGCCCCAAAAAGCATGGGTCTTTTCTGGAACCATAAGAGAAAACATTTTGTTTGGCCAACCATACGAAGAACCCAAGTACGCTCGAATAGTCGAGGTCTGCGCTCTCAGAGAAGATATTCAGCGGTTTCCCGAAGGTGACCAAACAGTTGTTGGAGAACGTGGTGAAGTTCTGAGTGGAGGACAGCAGGCGAGGGTGAGTTTAGCTCGTGCAGTCTACGCTGATGGAGATATCTATCTATTGGATGATCCACTTAGTGCTGTTGACTATAAAGTTGGGCAACACATCTTCGACAAATGCATCAAAGGCTTGTTAAGCAATAAAACCTGTCTCTTAATTTCTCATCAAGAACAGTACATGAAAGATGCCGATGAGGTGATTGTGCTGTACAAAGGGCGTGTGCTGGAAAAGGGTCGTTTCACTGAACTGCAAGTAAAAGGTGTCATAAGTTCAACTGTTGACCCGCTCTATAAGATTTCTCAGAAAAACAGTACTGATTTGAACAAAAGCTTTGGCTTGTTGAATGAGACACCAGAGGATCCTGATCAATGTGTGAGACGACCACCTCACTCCAATGAGGGCCAAAGTCTTGAGATAGCGCAAGAAGATCGTATAATTGGAACAGTTACAGCCAAGCTTTACTGGGACTACTTCAAAAGTGGAGTACATCCTTTAGTGATTATCATAATGATCTGCTTCTGTCTTATTACTCAAGGTAAGTACTTATCTGCTATAATGATCGCCAAGATCAAAAGCTTTGCCTTTGCATGTTGGTGGCTTGGGTTTATTTGAACTTGAAGCAAAACCGGCCCTTTTCCGAACACGTCCGTCTCGCTTCAAACCTGAAATACAAACCCACAAGGGAATGATGCAAAAAGAGGGACATAAAAATAATGAGAAAAGATTTTCCTTTCTCTTTCACTCTTTTAAATCGAGGCTAATTCCGATCCATCACGGTTTGTTTGAGTCGGTGCTCGTACCTAAACTCATCAATTTATCAGTATAAAGTGCTCAAACTCTTTCGTATGAACATACATTTACATTCTAATTCGCTTCTCACTCAAACGAATATAAAATATTTATCATGCAATAAGCAACCACAATTGGAGTCTGTCAACACAAGCCGTGTGCGACCCTCTTTATTTTTAGATACAATGAAATATATGAAGTTCATAATGAAGATACAATGTTTTAAGATACAATGAAATATATGACGTTCATAATGAAGATACAATGTTTTAAGATACAATGAAATATATGAAGTTCATAATGAAGATACAATGTTTTAAGATACAATGAAATATATGAAGTTCATAATGAAGATACAATGTTTTAAGATACAATGAAATATATGAAGTTCATAATGAAGATACAATGCTTTAAGATACAATGAAATATATGAAGTTCATGATGAAGATACAATGTTTTAAGATACAATGAAATATATGAAGTTCATAATGAAGATACAATGTTTTAAGATACAATGAAATATATGAAGTTCATAATGAAGATACAATGTTTTAAGATACAATGAAATATATGAAGTTCATAATGAAGATACAATGTTTTAAGATACAATGAAATATATGAAGTTCATAATGAAGATACAATGTTTTAAGATACAATGAAATATATGAAGTTCATAATGAAGATACAATGTTTTAAGATACAATGAAATATATGAAGTTCATAAGTTAAATAGCGCTATCTACTGCGAGGATCGTGCATCATACGCCTCTTTATTTTGTTTTCATCAACAAAATGAATAGGAATGATATAGAGTTTATATAGCAAACAGAATAAAAAATATACAGCAAGAAAAACCACCCTAAAAAACAATCTAAACTATGTTCGTATAACAGTGATCGCCAAAACATGCTGAACCCTTCATGCAAAACTACGTCTAGGAGAAAGTGATGGCCCTAGCCACTGGGTATTTAATTTAGAGAGCACAGGGGCGGTCGTAAGACGCGAATGAATATAAATGTAACAACTCAAATATACATGGCTAATGGAGCAGTTGTAGCATATCATCTAACACCCCAAAGAATCCACAATAAATACCTATATTTTTCAACTACATTTTTGTTTTGCATATACTTCAGCCATGATAGTTGCTCCTGATGTGTGGCTACTTTTTCTTACGAGGCTGAACCCAGAGGATCAGGGAAACAAGACAAATGTAGCTATCTATGGAAGTCTTGTTGGTGCATGCTTTATATTCGCCATCGCTCGAGCATACGGATTCCTTCTGGTGTCTCTAAGATGTGCTAAGCGTCTACACGACAAAATGGTTTTGGCTATTTTACAAGCTCCAGTCCTTTTCTTTGATTCCAATCCCGCCGGAGTGATTGTGAATCGCTTTTCCAATGATATAGGTTGTGCAGACGAGATGTTGCCAAAGACGTTTTTGTTTGCAGTTGAATTACTACTGATGATGTTTACTGCAGTACTGATACCAGTTTCTACAAATCCATGGCTTCTCTTTGTTTTTGTTCCTCTAATCGGGTTGGTCGTGTACATTTGTATGTACTACTTGAAGACTTCCAGGGAACTGAAACGGTTGGAGTCGATATCCCGCAGCCCAGTCTTCTCTCACTTTTCGGAGACCCTCATAGGACTGGACACGATTCGTACCAGGGGAAGACAGAACCATTTCGTGGATGCATTTTGCAGGTATGTCGTAATTGGTAAAAAAGAGGCTAACGATGATATCTTTTAAACATTAACTGCTCTGGAAGACTAATCCAGGTATGAAGTCAGGAAAAAAGTAAGCTTTATGAGCAACTGATAGCGTAAACCGCAACTGATGAGGGCCATATTTAGTATGTACTTCTTCGTTTCCCTACAGATATCAAGATGTTCATAATCAGTCGTATATCATGGTAATTTCCAGTGGCAGATGGCTTGGGGTACGCCTGGATATCATTGCTGCCGTTTCGATTGGTGCAGTGGCTCTAGCCGCCGTTTTTGTGGCTCAAGATGCGGGTAATTAATATCTTTTGCACATTGTATATCAGTGTCACTTCAACAACTATGTTATAGCATTGATTAGAAAGCATATCTTCGATGCCCTTAAAACAAGAGCATTCATCCATCAAAAGCGCCATTTTTTTGCCGTATTTGATCCACTGATCCTTAAAATAGTCCCACGCAGTGGAAATTCATGTCTCAAATATATTTTTGTTTCAGCTTCTGCTGGACTATCACTTTTTTACATCATTCAGTCTGTGATCTTAGTTCAATATGGTGTCAGAAAAGTTTCAGATGTAGAGAACTACATGACGTCAGTTGAACGAGTTATCACTTACACCAAGCTTGACTCTGAGCCTGGATACAAACTAGATCGATTTCCCTCCAAACAATGGCCAAATAAAGGAGGTATCACATTCACAGATGTGTCACTAACGTATTACCCTGGGGGACCTCGAGTGCTGAGGGAGATAAATCTTGGAATTAAGGGAGGAGCGAAAATCGGTGTTGCTGGTCGCACGGGTGCGGGAAAGTCATCCGTTGTGGCAGCACTTATGCGAATGCCTGATGCCAATGGTGAGATAAAGATCGATGACATTCCAATAAAAGAGATAAACCTCCAAGCAGCTAGGCGATGCATTTCCGTGCTTGGTCAAAATCCTGTTCTTTTCAGTGGATCATTGAGAAGAAATCTGGATGTGTTGAATCAATATCAAGATGTTGACCTGTGGCGCGTTCTAGAAGACGTGCAGCTGAAATGTTTGGTGGAAGGGCTCGATGGACAGCTTGAGTACAAATTGCTGGAACATGGAGCTAATATCAGTGTGGGAGAGCGGCAATTAATTTGCTTGGCTCGTGTGTTGTTGCAGCGAAGCAGGATCATCATATTAGACGAACCTACAGCACATGTGGATCCAGAAACAGAACAAACCATCTGGAAAGTAGTGCGTGATAAACTGAAGGATTCTACCGTGATCACTATAGCTCACCGTTTGAACACCATCAGAGACTGTGAAATGATTTTGGTTTTAAAAGATGGAGAAGTTGACGAATTTGACAAATTCGACTCATTAGTGAACAAAAAGGGAAGCACCCTGGGCGAGATGGCTCGAATCACAAGGACTTAACAAACTTGCTTGTCTCCATCCATCGTCAGTTGGCGAGTTTAGCTCAGGTGCAGTAGGATTTAACCAGGGCAATCAACGATATTCCCAATTCTTGTTCTGGGATTGCACGATTACAATACAGCAGACATTACTTGAGCCACGAATAAAAGTCCTTTTCTTCTGCAGCAGACATACTTATCCATCGGATACCTATTTCTTGGACAGTCTCTTACAGTCTAAAGTCAAACATTTCAACTAATCACCCTTTCAGTCTAAAAGAAACTATTTGGCAACGTTTTATTACCATTTGCGCTAAAAAGCGAGTTTCATTGCGACGATGTCATTTACCCACAACCCTGTTTATCGTTAAGGGAAAATTTATGTGTTTTAGTTTTGGACAAATTTTTAGTATTTTACGGTCACGCAGTTCAAGTTTATTTTTCCAGTTTCGATCTAGTTCTCGTGTTTTGTTCACTCTTTGACTCGACCGTCTGAGCTGTAAAGAATGATGAATGAATTGGTCGTATTCAGATTATTCTACCATTGTGAAAATTGCGGCCGAAATATTGATTTGTTGTTATTTATCATAGAAATATTACAGTTAGAGTTTTTCGTGGGTTTTGGGACATATTTAGTCTTAAATTTTTCATATATAATCATTTCCATTTATTCGAAGTCGTTCGGTTTCTTTCGTTTTAGCGTTTCGGAAAATATAGAAAAGCCCACAGTAGGAGTTTTGGAAATAGAACTTGCATTGTTACTTTGTTTTTATTTTGCAGCTGCCTGTCGGTACTTTTCTTGTGCAATTCTAGTGAAATCTTAGGTAAATAAAAGTGTTAATGGTCTTTCTGGCAAAATTAGTGCTCATGGTAGTTGGCAGCTGAGTTTATACTCTTGACTTCAATTTCCTTTCATATGATCAAACTTAACACCAACCTTGCTTAGATTGATAGCGGGAACTTTTAATTGTATTTTTCATTTTATGTTATAAGCTGCTCTGTTGTAATTACCATGGGTATATTTTCAATATCAAAGCTGTGAATTCTCCCCTAAGTTTCGTACTTTTAATAGCCTAAAGTTTATTGAGTCTGCTCTTTCATTTTCGGCATATGAATACTTTCAATGTAAATCATTTCGCTTCTAAGAAAAGTTTTTCGTATTCTTTTTAAATTCTTATTCAAATATTGTCAATTTAAAGAACGATAGAACCTTACACCAGTTCAATACTTAGTAAGCACTTTGTAAAGGTTTTCCGATCACCAACTTGAGTACGCTAGACGCTAGAGGTCATGTCAGTTGTTGACCTGTCCTAGAATAAAAGTTTACCGCGGAACCAAAAGTTTGTCTCGTCCTTGACGTCCGTACAAACTCGCTTGAAGAGGTCGCCTCTACCAGGGAATCGTGACGAGTTCCTGTTCTCGCTGCCGAGTCGCTCTACAAAGCTAGTTCCACCCGTTATTGTTGTGCCGTCCGCGAAAGTTCAGTTTCCCCCGCGAAAACCTATCGTCACATTATTCTTTCACAACACGACCCCCTCACAATTTATCCATAACAGCAGGTGAAATCATATATAATGCGAATAGCGTATTAATTTGATTTTTACGAGCATCAAATTTGGTTCTGGTCATGGCGTGTAAGAAAACCAACTTGGAAAGATTATTGTTTACTTTATAAACGAATGCAAATAATCTTCTCAAACACGGTTGATATCATGTTCCTGCAATTTTTGTGTACTTTATTTGAGGTCATGTTAAGAAGGCTTTGCACAGTGAATAAAAGAACATTTAAAGCGTTTTCCATTACAGATGATTACTTTTGAAATATCATTTATAAAATAGTTGAGATAGTACGCGTGCTCTCATTGGTCAATTAGTGAGCTAGATGCGAGTAAGTAAACACAGTTGCACGTCACGCTGACGTCCAACCCAAAGCTTTTTCGCAAAGAAATTATAGGAAAAAATAACAATTACTAAAAATAGAGAAAATTTTGCCATATTTTGATTTGGGGTCTAACTTTCTCTTCCCCGCTGAGCCCAAGGATAAAAAAAAAAAAAAAAAAGAAGAATTTCAGCGCTTTGCTTGCCTTGACGATTGTGAGCTGGAGGACCATGTCAGGGGAACACAAGCAAAAGTGACAAAATATGCAAAAAAGTGCGCAGCAAACATTTTCCAATGCAATTTTCTCATTTGAGTACTGCATTTGCGATAAAATCTTCAATGAATCATTCTTTTTTCCAAATTGTTGTCTAAAACGCGTACCGAACAATAAGCTACAGTCTGTAAACGCATCAAAGCTGAAACTTCTAGGTGTTTTGACGTTCAAAGTTTTCATAAACTGAATGTAATTTTCTCTGAGACCTTCTCGGGGCAGAAAACTACTTTTGCATTGACAATGATATCGTAAACTTGTTAAATTCAAAATGGGACAGCAAAACTTTATCTGACCAGCAAAACTTTTCAAGGCCCGATGAACAATTTAACTTCTCGACCCACATGCAGACCACACCATGTGTACTTCTTTTTAATTAATATCTTTTTAATTTCACATATTTCTTTTTCTCTCATACGTATGCTATAGTTATTGGCGTAGTAGAACCCTTGAAAAGGCTATCTTTTACCACTGATTGGCCATCGTAAAGAGTTTCTAAGCTGACGTTACCAGCGTTCGCCCTTCGTCACAGCGAATGACGAACGAAGGGCTACGGCTAACACTGGAAACGTCGTCATAGACACTCTTCGCGATGGCCAGTTAACATTATCAACTCATCAGTTGATACAATCAATTTATCTTGTTATACACCCACTGACGTACTACCACAGTTTTTCTAGAAACATACTCCTTTAATTCATTTATCTTCTACGACGCTTGGCATAACATGTCTCTGTCGGCTTGTTCTAAGAATTTGATGCTTGATTTAATTAAACAACATCCCCGCCTCAAAATCTCAACCCATGTTTGGCTTGATTGCACAAGCCGCCGGCTCCGCTTCCGCTCCCTTCTTGGGAGGATTGAAGACCAGATTCGAATAACGACGGAGTAAGAGCCGAACAGGCCCTTGTCTGTTTGGAAGTAAATTAAAATTGAAAGGGTAATTTAAGCCCTGTGGGGGCTTAATGTTAAAAGGTGCACGGGTGTTATTAATGTTATTAATATTAATATTAATATCAATATTAATTAAATATAATATTAATATTAATATTAATTAAAATTGAAAGGATAATTTAAGCCCAGTGGGGCTTAATGTTAAAAGGTGCACGGGTGTTATTAATGTTATTAATATTAATATTAATATTAATTAAATAGAATATTAATATTAATATTTATTAAAATTGAAAGGATAATTTAAGCCCTGTGGGGGCTTAATGTTAAAAGGTGCACGGGTGTTATTAATGTTATTAATATTAATATTAATATTAATATTAATTAAATATAATATCAATATTAATATTAATTAAAATTGAAAGGATAATTTAAGCCCTGTGGGGCTTAATGTTAAAAGGTGAACTGGTGTATTAAATGCAATCACAACGATTATAATATCGCTGGCGGTCCAGTGGGTAATATGAAGCAAATCCTGTGCTCTGATTGGCTACCTGAGTTGGCAAGATGGGCCCATCCTTCCCTCTTGAGTTAGCTTTGATCCCCCGAAAGAAAAAAAAAAATCCTTAGAGCGGACAAACGAGGGGTGAATATCGGCGATGGAGTCGCAAAAACCGGTAGAAGAAAGTCAAAACAAATTAAAAATTAAGGACTCCCGTGGGTTTATTGCGCTGCAAACACAGTTGGCTTTCTTTCCCGGATCATTCTTGATCATGGGACAGAGAGGGATAATCAGGACATTCGTCGAGATATGTCGATTTCACTAACGTTATTTTTAGCTTGGGGTAGAACGTAGTTCTTATTGCTAAAGCCAGTTCTCTATTAAAGTAACAAATCTCACCGCTGTTCCCCAACACATCAATCTTACTCAAGGCCACTAATGCTCACTGATGTAGTTCCCCAATTCAAAATGACGAAGTTATGTCTTAAATGGTTTAGAACAATACAAAATGTTTTAGGTGTCCAACTAAAAAGAGTAATGGTTCAATAAATTAATACAAACGTTTCAGCTTAACGCAAGAAAGTATAACCTGGTGTCAAATCGAGCGCATAGTCGGTTGATGAAACATGCATGACACCAAGTGGTTCAAGTTTGGGCTATGTAGAAAGTTTTAGTGTTACAGAAAGTGATTTTCGCCGGAATCGCCAAAAACACAAAAGAGAATTGGATGATTTCACCCAAGATTGGAACAGACCGTGCGTGGCCTCACATCATTCGCAGTGAATTTGGCGCCAGATTTTCCGCATCGACGGTTTGTTGATGTCTTCTGCACGCAATTCTTTTATTTGAAAATGTTCTTACAATTTTCACCTTCGGGTCGGCAATTAAACACAAATATTGTAACTTGCATTGAATTTCGAAATAAAATCCTGATACAACGCACAGACAGAAAGAGTGGCGAGCGCCCCTGATGTGAAGTGATGGCAAAAGTGAAACTCGGCGGACCACGTTCCAATTCGGAGATTTCTTTCGTATGTGAAAAATTTAAGGGCTGTCCTCTATCCGGAAAGATCATCACATTTCGCATCTTCTGGCCATCTGTATGAAGACTACAAGATCGATACAAGGGGATGTTATTTATATAGGTAGTCAGAATGTATCAAATGATTGACGCGAGGCTCATTCAATATATTCTAACTAAATAATTCGCCTAGTATTAATCCATGGTTCCCAAATGGATTATGGGTGGTGATGGTGAGCTTAACTGACTATAAGCAAAACGCCTAATCATAATATTTGCATCCGCATGAAATAACACTCTAGTAATCTGTACCTGATTTGGAAAAAGGAGAGAGATAAATGCAAGAAAAAAAGGAAAAAGACCCAAGCTTTGGAAAAGCGTGTTGAGTATGCTGACTGTCAACGATCTCTTGGTTATTGTGTTCGGGAACGTTTTGTATGCAGCTTATCATATTCTCAGTCCATTGTTTCTCGGATATCTTGTGTCCAAATTAATGTCAGCTACAACACAGGAAAATTTTCCTCTCTATGTTTGCGCTTTGAGTCTGTGTTTCATTGCAGTGGTTGGATCCTTCGGTATCCATCACATGGGCTACAGGACCGAGCTTTATGGAATCCGAGTGAGTAGTGCACTAAGGGGTTTGGTGTACCGTAAGGTAAGCACAAATCTTTGAACTCTCTTCACTTGAACTACTTAAGTTGGCGATCCACTTGATTTTGATAGTTTCTTAAACGCCAAATATTATACTGACACCTCTTATAAAAAGAAAAGTAACAAACAAATAAAGAGCCTGTGTCATTGTCGACGCGTAAAAGGCAAGTCAAACGCAAGTGAGACCGAGAATAAGAATAGACCTTTTTAGGTTTAGACGTCATAATTAACTACTCACAGGGTCTGAAATGGGTAGCCAACAGTTGCGAAGTGTAGAGAATGGTTCTCTTTCGTTGTTTCTGTAACTGCCACAATATTTCCAAAATTCGGTTTTGTCTTTTCATGAATACCCTGAGGATCCTGCAGTGCGTCTGCACATAGCGGCCGCACTTTACTGATGAGTCAGGTGGTTGCTGGGATACGTGCCATAAACGCGCATGCCCTGAGGATCCTAAGCTTCAGAAGCTCAGTATCTATGCTATATTTCTTTAACTTCTAACCGCATGAATTTGTATTTTAATCTGCATAAGTAAATGGTTAGAAACTCGGAAAAGTAATTTGTTACCTCTCGATTTCTTAATGTCATGGCGGCTGTTCTCAGTTTCTTTTAAAACAGATATGGACTTTTAGAATAAGATAAGAGCAAAATTAACAATAATTTCGTTTTAATATCTTATAACTGATTAAACTTCATGAACATAGTCTTGTGGTGACAATATTTGTTTTAAAAACAATTATTTTCTGCAGACGTTACTAATCAGCAAGGAAAAGCTGCTCAATTTTACGACCGGGCGTGTGTTTGACCTGATCTCCAACGATGTTAAAAGAATGGAGGAACAAACTGCCCTATTCTTCTTCAAATTTCCTTTCTTTGTTCTTGAAATTGTATTGTGATTATTCTTCGACACTTGATTGGCTGGCAAGCTGTCTTGGCGGCCATTTTTCTTTGCCTTATTGTTCCCTTTTTGGCTGGCTTATCCTATTGTAGTGCTGCAGTGCGTCTACGCATGGCGGCCGCGTCCGATCAACGCATTTCCCTGATGAGTCAAGTGGTTGCTGGGATACGTGCCATAAAAGTGCGTGCGTGGGAAGATGAATACCGGGAGAGGATAAGAGATATTCGAAGGTAAGGGCAAAGCAAGACGTTGCAAGCCTTCTACTTTTTCATCTGGAACAAGTCCTACTGGTATTTTTAATTGTCCCTAAAGTTGTCAGCTCTACGCTTAAACTTTCGACAGTACGTTAACAAATTTGTAATTGGTAGCACAGGGACAATCAAAATCTTACATGACCTTGTGATGTCCTGTTTATAATTATAATTTCAGGCGGGAAATTAGCGCTATGCATGAGAAGAACATCCTTCAGTCAACTGTTGATGGCTTGATGTGCAGTGCATCGGCGGTGGCAACCCTGGTGTTAATCCTCGCTATGGTGCTGACTGGTCAGGCTCCTAACCCTGTTAAAATTTTCGTGCTCCTTTCTTATGTCAGTGTTCTCGTGAGAAATATCAACCTTGGACTGGCTAATACCTTTTTTTTAGTTTACGAAGGTTATGTTTCGCTGGGTAGAATCGAAGAGTTTCTTCTCTTAGAAACACTGCCCCAAAGTTCCGGTGAAGTGCGAGAAGGGAGCAGAGGTGACCCAAAGATTAGTTTAGTCAAACCGGAGAAAAAAGAGCAGGTCTCCATTGCTGCCGAATCGAGAGATTTTATTGGGTCGCTATCTTTGCGTGTGTCAAATTTAACAGACAAGGGAACTGATCGCGAACATGAATATATTCTTCAGGACATCGAGTTTGTCACTGCTTCAAAGAGTTTAACATTGATAACGGGGCGAGTGGGTAGTGGAAAATCCACTCTTCTTGCAACTATCGCTGGAGAAATCACACCTACGAGTGGAACTGTAACCAGCCAAGGTATGATCATTTATTTGCCTCAAAATGCCTGGATTTTTTCTGGAACGATAAGAGACAACATCTTGTTCGGTTTGCCATACGAAGAATTCAAATACGCTCGAATAGTCGAGGCCTGCGCTCTCAGAGAAGATATTCAGCGGTTTCCCGACGGTGACCAAACAATTGTTGGAGAACGTGGTGAAGTTTTGAGTGGAGGACAGCAGGCGAGAGTGAGTTTAGCTCGTGCAGTCTACGCTGATGGAGATATCTATTTATTGGATGATCCGCTCAGTGCTGTTGACTTTAAAGTCGGGCAACACATCTTTGACAAATGCATCAAAGGCATGCTAAGCGTCAAAACCTGTCTCATAGTTTCTTACCAAGAACAGCACATGAAGGATGCTGATGAAGTGATTGTGATGTATAAGGAGAGTGTGCTGGAAAAGGGACGTTTCACTGAACTACAAGAAAAGAGTGTCCTAGGTGCAACCTTTGAGCCGCTCTCTAAAACATCTCTGAATGATGATGCTGGTTTCAACGAATCCGCTGGCTGGGGGATTGGTGAAACATACGAGGAAGCTGATAAATGTGCGAAAATAAAGCCTCTTCTCAGTGAAGGGAAGAGTCTTGAGATTGCACAAGAAGATCGGGTGATTGGAGAAGTTACAGCTAAGCTCTACTGGGACTACTTCAGAAGTGGAGTACATCCTTTGGTGATTATCATGATGATCTGTTTCTGTCTCATCACCCAAGGTAGATCAAACGTCTTGTTTGAGCAAACCTTGAAAGCCACAGTTTTTTAACTGTTTTTTTCAAATTTACTATTATTTTGTAGGGCCTCACCGAGTAACACCTTTGGTCATGTGAGCTTCGTGGATAAATAACTTCATTGTTATTATGATGATTATTGTAATTATTGCTGTTATTATTATTATCATCATTATTATTATTATTGTTATTGTTATCATTAATATCATAATAGTATGTGTTGGTGACTTGATGACGATCTCAATGGCTTGAGTCATAAGAATACGGTTTTTTTTGGATTAGAAGCAAAGCTGGTCTTTTGTGAGCGCATGCGTCCTGCTGCGGGGATGAATAACAAATGCATTTTCAATCCAAACTGAGTTTGGTCGGGTGCTGGTCAACTCAACAACTTATGAGTATTTTGTGCTCAACTCTCCGTATTATGCATGCATAATCATTTTAAAGCATATTCTTATTTTGCATCTATTTAAGCCACGCTGGTTGCTCCTGATGTGTGGCTACTTTTTCTTACAAAGCTGAACCCAGAGGATCAGAGAGAAAAGACAAATGTAGCTATCTATGGAATGCTTGTTGGTGCCTGCTTTATTTTCGCCATCGTTCGCGCATACGGATTCCTTTTGGTGTCTCTAAGATGTGCTAAGCGTCTCCACGACAAAATGGTTGTGGCTATTTTACAAGCTCCAGTTCTGTTCTTTGATTCTAATCCCGCCGGAGTGATCCTTAATCGCTTTTCCAATGATTTAGGTTGTGTAGACGAGATGTTGCCAAAAACATTTTTGTTAGCAATTGAAAATACTTTTACTTATGCTTGCTGCAGTACTGATACCAGTTGCTACAAATCCTTGGCTTCTCTTTGTTTTTGTTCCACTGATCGGGTTGGTCGTGTACATTATCATGTACTACTTGAAGACTTCCAGGGAACTGAAACGGTTGGAGTCAATATCTCGCAGCCCAGTCTTCTCTCACTTTTCAGGGACTCTGATAGGACTGGATACGATTCGTAGCAGGGGAAGACATAGTGATTTCGTGGATGTATTTTGCAGGTATGTTACATTTAGATCCACCACAATGATGATACCTTTGATATGTTACAGAGCACGGAGAAATGTGTTCTATTGCAGTATAATCTGCCACTGATGGAGGCTAAGTATCTATCTGTTGTTTCTTCCTGCAGATATCAAGATGTCCATTATCAGTCATACATTATGATGAATGCCAGTGGCAGGTGGCTTGGGGTAAGGCTGGATCTTGTTGCTGCCCTGTTAATTGGCGCAGTGGCCCTAGCGGCCGTTTTGGTGGCTCAAGATGCCGGTAATAAATTTTTTTTGCACGTAACCCATGATTAGCTTTGCGAACTGATATAATATAATTTCTCAGCAGCATTCCTGGGAGACTAAATAAGTAACACAAAAGTATCAACGAATCCTGACAAAATGCAGGCTGTTGCTTACGCTGGACTAGCTACCTTTTCTAGCTGTTTGATACAATGAAACCTGGAATGATTATGGTACAGAAAGCTCATGATGCAGTCCTCAACCAAGAAAGAATTCTGTTACTTTTCGTTTCAATTTTTTTTTTACAAAGGTAAAGACTGTAAACCGCCTCATTAGCGATCATTCAACGTGCTGATAGCCAATCATGATCGAAATCATTTGTGCTGTAGTTTTTATCAAGAGGCAAATTATTGATGCTCTCAAAACAGGAACCATCTTTGACGGTCGAAAGTCATATCTTTGGCCATGTTTATACTTATGGTCTTGTGCATCTCCCCAAACGATGGAAAATGATGCTTGAAATGTTTTCTTTTCAGCTGTTGCTGGACTATCACTTGTTTACATCATTCAATCCGTGACCGTAGTTCAATATGCGGTCAGAAAAGTTTCAGATGTGGAGAATTACATGACGTCAGTTGAACGAGTCAACACCTAAACGAAGCTCGACTCTGAGCCTGGATACAAAGTGGAACGACTTCCCCCCGCACAATGGCCAAATGAAGGAGGTATCACATTCACAGATGTGTCACTGACGTATTACCCTGGGGGACCTCGAGTACTGAGGGAGATAAATCTTGGAATCAAGGGGAGAGCGAAAATCGGTGTTGCTGGTCGCACGGGAGCAGGGAAGTCATCTTTTGTGGCAGCACTTATGCGCATGCCTGATGCTGACGGTGAAATTAAGATTGACAATATTCCAATAAAAGAGATAAACATCAAAGCAGCCCGGCGATGCATCTCCGTGCTTGGCCAAAATCCTGTTCTTGTGAGTGGGTTACCGAGAAGAAATCTAGATGTGTTGGGTCAATATGAAGATGTTGACCTATGGCGTGTTTTAGAAGACGTGCAGCTGAAATATTTGGTAGAAGGGCTGGATGGACAGCTTGAGTACAAATTGCTGGAACATGGTGCTAATGTCAGTGTAGGAGAGCGGCAGTTGATTTGCTTGGCTCGTGTGTTGTTGCATCGAAGCAGGATCATCATATTAGACGAACCTACAGCACATGTGGATCCAGACACGGAACAAACCATCTGGAAAGTAGTGCGTGATAAACTGAAGGACTCTAAAGTGATCACTATAGCTCACTGTTTGAACACTATTAGAGACTGTGAAATGATTTTGGTTTTAAAAGATAGAGAGGTTGACGGATTTGACAAATTCGACTCGTTGATAAATGAGAAAGGTAGCACCTTGGGTGAATATGCTCCAATGTCAAGAAATGAAACAATTTGAGTCTCTGCACTTCGTAGAAGACGAAAAACTAAATTTTTTTACCATTTTGGGTGAGTTCTCTATTATAGTTGATATTTTTCTTCCAAAGGAAACTTCTAGAAACTAAATGTTAAACACAGTTCACTGTTCCGCCCTGGCGATGATTGCGTTAACGGTTAAATTACTCAAGCGGATGAAACTAGAACAGAAAGTTGCAAATAAAAAAGTTTAAAATAAGCTGGAGAAAAGAAAAAGGAAACAACTCAACGAACAACACTTACATTAGTTGGTTGGTCACTGCACTGGATGCGACTTTGAACTGTGATTTACAATCGAGTTTCTTGCCTCCAACGAACGAAACAAAACTACCTGAGAAACTATTACTAAAAAACTGAAAACGATCGATTTTATCTTTGAATTTTAATACTGATAAATTATACAACATTTTTGCACTGATGCATTCCACGTGGGCGATGAAAAACTAAAACAACATCCATAAGGTTATTTCCCACCTTCGCGAGTGTCCTTCGGGAGAAAACTCGTACGCGCGCTAGTTTGAAGAAAACTGTAACTCAGTAGGCATCACAAGAAAGCATAATACATGCAGTTTATGATGAAAAAAAATGATTTAGGCGATTTTTTTATTTAGGGAGTACAAGGAGCTGGTAAGGCGAGAAACGACCGAGGGTCTTTCTATTGAATTTATCAGGTATGGGATCTCGCTGCACGAGCAAAATAGCCACACAGTCTTATTCACAAGGCATCAATCAAAAAAAGTGTGTTAGGCTTCTCTGAAATTCTGATTCGGTTGTCTAGATATCCGTATCTAAAGTTAGAGTAGCGTTAGGCAACGTGCGCACTTTGATTGCGTTGCATCGTGGTCGTAAAACAAAAATTGAGTAATTTGCATCTTGACGCGTCAAAGTGAACTTCTTTGCTGGCAGCGAGATAGCGTGAATAAACGTTCATTGTAATGGGGATTTACTATCTGTTGTCCTTCGAAAGTTAAAAAAGTTTGACGGGCCTGCGCGACTCCCGTCATTTCTTCGACACGAATTCGTTCCTGGGAGGCAACTGACATTATTAAGAAAGATTCAAAACTGCAGTCTGCCTAAGAATCTCGACACAAATGGCAACAGTTACACTCACAACCGATGGCGGTATGAATAATTTTCACATTCAGAAATTACATTCCTAGACACGAGTTATTTAACAGGGAATTATTCATGACCCTTGACATGCCAACGCATATTAAAGACACAGACACTTTGCAACTCACGTAATGATACAAGCGTAAACACGGGATTTGTAAAAGGACAAGCCCCACGTCTCCTAAGAACGAATTTTTCTCGCTCCACGTTTGGCAAAAACGTACAGAGTTTCAAAACACCCATCGAGAATAGAGGAAATCTAGCTGAGGGTTTTAAGAAACGTATCACTGAAGTTATTTCTTCAGGAGAGAAGTATACTTTAAAAACAAAGGAAATAGCGCGCGCACAGAAGAAAATATTGCCTTTTGTAACACATACTCACCCTGCTTTGTTAAACCTCGAGAACATACAGATGGGGAAAAGACACCTCAAACTGTCCCTTAATATCACATCGCAATGGAAAGTCATCAAGAGGTATCCTAATAAGAGCTAAACTTTGAAGGTAGTAATGCTATGTAACGCAACATACTAAACGCAACAATGAGCTAATTTCGCTCCATAAAAGGATTTTAAACACTATCACTTAAAATGCATAAAACATTTGTACCGTTGGAGTGCGTTTGAGCGCGTTTGGCCTGAGCTGTTGAAGAAGGATCAAAGTAGCCATACAAATCTTAGAAAGGCTTCAAACTATGACATACAACGAATTTAACCTTCTCGAGAACCGGTCTCAAATTACATGCAAGAAAAACAGTGCTAGCGTTTTACCTTGAGAAATAGAGTACGCAACAAATAGGTAGAAAGAATACTTCTACGCATTCAGAATATATCAAGTTATATTCACCTTTAGTGAAAGGGAAAATAAATAGCCTTACTTTTACGGAATGTTTTGTCAAAATCTTCCGATTTCTGCCACTTTTACTGCCATATTGAAAATATCGCTACCACAATGCAATGCAATTGGAGTGCGCGCACCGCCTGAATGATTGGCGTAAAAAATGCAAAACGTGTTGCGTAAATGGACACAACGTGAAAATTATTTTAAAAATCAAACTTTTCTGACAAACTTTCGTTCTTTATTATCCTTGGAATGTTTTGGCAAAATTTCACGAAAATCGGTCAAATCTACATACCCTATAAATTCCTTCAAAGTGGATGTATTCCTCTCAAAATCAAATGCGAGATTTTAGCCCTCAAAGGTTTGCAAACAACTAGCGCCACGACAGAGATTATCTCGCCTTCTGAAACCGCGAACCAATGGGAAGACGGGAACTCCTGGCGTCAATGACAATGCATCAAGATTTTCCCGGGAAAAGTATCGCATAGAAGAAACGTTCTTTTTATCTCGTTTTGTTGAACGTTGACTAATGGACAAAACTGGCAAAGAAAAGACCCGCGGCAAAAAAGAAAAAGCTGGAGAAACTGCTGAAAAGCAAAACAGCTAATCGACAGACAGCTTAAGTAATACCCTTTTCGCTGAAATGAGTTCCCCCGGGAGGTTTATTTATGATTTCATACAATTCGAGGCGAGTGGCTATGTTCTGTATCAAGACCGGTACTCGCTTATTGAAAGGAAACTTCGTTTTTAACCTTATTTACGGCAAATATAGATTTGATGGCGACTTATTTGTTTGTAATTTGGATGCCAGCGTGGAGAGGAGTTCCAGGACTAGTTTTTTTCCTTACAAAATGGTGTCATTTTTAACTCGTGAATCCCGCGCATGCGCAAAAGCGAGTTGTAGGTATAATGTGATGAATGGCGCTCGCTCGCTCGCTCGATTGGTCGATTCCTGTAAACTTTTTTCTTTTTTAGGCTTTTGAATGCATTTGATAGTTTTTGACCAGTGATAAACAAACGAAATGGCGACCTTTGTTGCTAAGTATAGTGTTGGGGTGAAAAAGAAGCCAATGATAATCTTTAAAGAGTAAAAAAGTAAATGTTTTTCATTTATGAATTAATTAAAGTTTGCCCAATCTCCGAATACTCTTTTATCTCTTGCAGCGTATATTTCATTTATGGCGTCAATACTTCTATTTTTAAATGTATATATCCAGGAAAATGATTATTTGATAATAAAAATTAACGGTAAAAAACTACGACGTTTCGAAGTCTGCATGACCTCATTATCAAGTAAAATGTTAAAACTGATGTAAAATTGTAGCTCAGAGATTATATACAAATAAAATGTGATAACTTCATTAGAATAATGAGCGTTCATTGTTATTGGTGTTTAGCATGTCAGATCGTGCAGTATATGTTTAAATAAATACTTTTGCACGTATTGAGTCAGACTGCGTGTTTAGCTTTGGTTTTTGTTCGCGAATGAATAGCATTTCGTGAATTAGGCAGTCCATTTTTCCGCGGCATTTCTTGAGAACGGAAAACATTTCCTCTAGGCTAGTGGACGCTACACTGTGGGCTTCTTTCAGATGCTTGCCAATGACAGAGGCTTTATGTTCTTCTATGCGTTGATGAAGATGGCGTGTGGTATAACCGATAGAATCCGCATCGCACGAATCACATTTAAAAGTGTAAACAACGCATTGGTGGTTAATTAAAGCGGGCTTCTCTTCTTGTATCTTGAGCTTTCCCTCGATCTTACGACTCGTGAAAACTGGTTGTAGGTCAGTTCCGATTTTCCGGCCAAGATCTTTCAGCTGATGTCTTACTGTGTCGGCCGATTTTTGGTCTTTAAATGGTAAAGTTATTCTGACAGGTTTTTGTGTAGCCGCGTCAAGTTCAGTTGGGGTTTCGTGACGGCTTTGGATCGTAGAACTCGTGTACCAGGCGATAGCTGAGTTGATGAGTTTCACTGGGTACTTAAGCTTAGTAAACATCCGCTTGAGATGCTGGCATTCCTTCGTAAAAGATTCTTTCGTTGATGACAGGCGGTAAGCTCGGTTCAGCATTGTATTCAGCAGAGATCTTTTGTAACGCTGATCGACATGGCTCTGGTAATGTAAGAGCAGTCCTGTATCAGTTGGTTTATGATATACGCTTGTTGTCAGGTGGCAACCGTTTTTCTCAATCATCATACCGAGGAATGGAAGCTTGTTGTTTTCAGCAATTTCCATTGTGAACTGTATGGCAGGATGGCATTCGTTCAATGTTGAAAGGAAGGCTGTTGCGGCTTGAATATTTGGCATCGTGGCTAATGTGTCGTCGACGTACCTTTTGTAGAAACTTGGTAACTTGTTGTTGCGATCCAGTTGTTCTTCAATGGAGCACAGGAAAACGTTTGCCATAAGGGGTCCCAGGGGCGAGCCCATGGCCACACCGTCCACCTGCTCGTAAAGTTGACCGTCGAACTGAAATAGTTCGACGGTCGAGCTACAATTTTACATCAGTTTTAACATTTTACTTGATAATGAGGTCATGCAGACTTTGAAACGTCGTAGTTTTTTACCGTTAATTTTTATTATCAAATGTATTTCTAAACATTCTCTGATTAAAATGATTATTGTGTCCGAAAAAGAAAAAAAGAAAACAAAGAAAGGAAGTTAAACAAAACGCAAAATCTACTCGAGGACGGCGGATTTGAACCACCTACGTCGCTACCCTGGGATTGTCATCTACCGCCTGCTTTTTACCCTAAGGTCTTTTGGTAATTTCAACCGCGGGCTCAAATGACTCGAGTCGCTGCTCGCCGATAGTCCGATATTGAAGTGTCGCCCACGGCCAACTGCTCGTAAAGTGACTTGTTTGAGGCTTGTTTGGTTTTCCCGGAGCTGTATCGACGTTGGAAAGTTGTTCACAAGTGGGAACTACATTGAAAGAAGTTCACGCATAAGTTCAATCAATCGATATGCTGTTTTTTCAATAGTGTAACTCGCACTGTATATGCGTATGTTATTAGCGCACTGTTAAGTTTGTATGTTTCCAGATACCTTGAATTAAGGATTTTTTTTCTTAAAAATGCGTCCTGGAGTGAGGAACAGGAAGCACAGGTGGCCCAAGCTCTGTCACAGGTTCTTTCACAGTGAATAATTAAAGAGTTTGTATAGTGGTTCAGTTGGACTTGCTTTTGAGTTCCGTAAATGTAAAGTTGTGTGAAATAATCAAAGAAATAAAGTCTTACCTTCGTAGAGAGTAGTCTGTGTTGTTCTCCTCGCGATTTGAGGCCGTTTTGATGTGTTTTAGCTTGACGCCCTAAATTATCGTGCATAAAATACGGGAAGGTCGGAAACTTCTGTTGACACATGCTCGCCAAAATCGCTCGAAAACAACACTTAAATACTTTCCCTCGAATCAAAACTCGGCAGCACGAAAGCCAAATAGTTGCCCTCTAAGTTCACCGAAAAAAATCCCACTAAAGTCGGTTTGTCGAGCAACCAATCCAGCGAGAATTTCAAATGAACAGCCGTTCGGAATTCTTCTAATGCGTGGAAGGAACTTCTTGTGCAGCTGAGAGACCGTTAATGCGCGGTCAACCTGGACCCTAGTCGAATCTCTCTCTCAACGGGTCCTCCCCATAGTCTTCTAACACCAACTCTTCACACATACTAAGGTACCCCGGTTAAACTCATCGACTTGACTAGATCGTCGATACTGTCCATCTTCACTGTTTTCCATGGATTTTTACAAATATCCTCTTTACCAAATATCCTCTTAACATAAATCTAGTTGGAAGAGGAACCTTTCTATATAGAATGAATACTTGCTAAAAGCAAGGATTTGAGATATTTATTCAATAGTGGAAACACCCTTAAAACGAGAATTCAGAGTCATAATTCTTAAAACAAGGGATGTAAATCTTATTTTTAATGGTGGTATTCTTAAACTGAGGAACTTTCATTGGAGAGTATAAAATTCTTAAAAGCAGAAATCTCGATCCTTACGTTTCAAGGAATAGAGTACCGAGGTGTGACGTCACGTTACCATGGAAGCACTTTTTGCTGGTTCTAAACAAACCAGCGTGGATTCAAGATGGCGGCTATTTCGATAAGTTCACTCCCTTCATTTTTCTCTGATGAGCCCTCAAGGATTCAACGTGGCGAAAATCATTACAAATCGGGTGATATTGAGTCTTGTTATTATTCGGACGGAATTATTCGAGGGTCTGTGCAAGCTAGCATGAAGAACAAGTCCTATAAAGTCGCAGTGAGTAAAACTTTAGCGAACACGACGCTTAATTCAAATTAATTCTTCAGATTTTTAGATTTGTTATTTATTTGACTTTTTTTTTAAATAGATCAACCTTCATGGCAGTGAAATATCATCAACGCAGTGTAATTGTCCTCGTGGAGAGTATAAATGTAGCCATGCTGCGGCTCTTGCAATTTATTACATCCATGATATAAGCAGGACGGACGTCCAAAGTGAGTGGAAAAAGCAAAAAGCTCCAGACAAAACTATGCCAGTAGAAGAAATATATCCATCCTCGAAAGAGTATATTTGCTTAAAAAGAGAAGTAACAGATGAAGATGGTGCTTGGCTATATGGAGAGCTTAAGAGATACGGTAATTTTACTGGTACTTTATGGATTCTTTCACCCGAACCCGAAGTCAACAATCAATTGCCAATACTCACTGTGGAAAGTATTGTTACTTCAAAGGAGTTTATAAACTATGAAGGAGATAAGAAAGCCTTTTTGGTTGAAAGATTAAAGATCGATGAATATCAACACAAAACTGTCCACGAGAGGACAATTGGTCAACGTGACAATCCCACGTGGCATATGCTTCGAAAGGGAAGACTTACAGCAAGTAATTTTGGCCCAGTTCTCAATTGCAAACGGATTACCCCTTCCCTGATAAAGAGAGTCCTTGGGCAGTATGACCTTTCAAGGGTTCAGTCAATTAACTGGGGTGTTGTGAATGAAAATGAGGCCAAGAGGGCATTGCAGGAACTTACAGAACTCCCAGTGGAAGATACTAGTCTATGGCTACAAATGGAAGGAATGTTGGGAGCCTACCCTGATGGTCTTATTGGAAGAATGGCCTTCTTGAAATAAAATGCCCGTTTACCCGTGAAGATAATACAAAAGCAGAAGCTGTTGCCTCTGACAACTTCTATATCACAAAGAATGAGAAAGGATTATATGAACTAAACAAAGAGCATTCATATTGGCACCAAGTTCAAGGTCAATTGCACCTGACTGAAAGAAATCTTTGCTTTTTTTTGTCTGGCATTTATGTTCTGTTTTTCTCTCGAGATGGTACAGTGATTAGGCAATCTTCCCACAGTCGTTTATGGAGTACATGTGTAAATGTTAAAATAATGTTGCTGATAGTAGCAGTGCAGTAAATGGTTTGAATCCGGGGGTAACATGTGAAGGTGTAGTCTGATCGTCCGGGTGAGTGTAGTCCTGAGAAGGACTGTTGTCGGTGGCAGTGACTGACGTTTCGACAACCTGTGCGGAAGTCATCATCAGAGTCAAGTGAATGATTGTTGTCAGTAGAATGTTCTTATTCCAGTTCGTTTTATTCTCAACGGGACTATTCTCAACGGGAATGTTCTTATTCCACGAACTGGAATAAGAACATTCTACTGACAACAATCATTCACTTGACTCTGATGATGACTTCCGCACAGGTTGTCGAAACGTCAGTCACTGCCACCGACAACAGTCCTTCTCAGGACTACACTCACCCGGACGATCAGACTACACCTTCACAGATAGTAGCAGTGCCGCAATAGAACAATTGTGCAAGGTGCAAGTTTGTATAGTTCTGTCTTACTTTCATTAACGTTATGAATATCTGGTCTTCCAGCAATACCATGTCCACCTTCCAACCGTAAAAATAATTGACGTCATTAATAAAACGCTTGACATAGCTCACCACTACAGAGAATATTTGCTTGTTGGGCAGTCCTGTTTCCATGCATATTACATCGTCCTTTAGAGTAAGCACAAAGTATTGATAATGTTCTCTACGCCTTAGTGTACTAAATTCTTCTCTCAGCTTCTCTATTTCAGACTTTAATATCAAATTCTCGGCATTTGTTGCTAGCACTTCTTGTGCACTCGGTTCAATTGCTGCCCCGTTTTGCAACGAAGAGTCGTCAACACTTTCATTGAACTTTTCCACGAACTCGGTCACAACTACCAAATCGTCCTGATCGTCTAACTTTGATTTCTTTTTCTTGTTAGAAATCTTGGGAGTTCTAGTTTCAGTATTTGGAAATAATTTATCTGAATTTCTCTTAAATATTTCAGGGCCATTTGCTTTCAAACCTGCGCGAAAGTGACAGCTACATACTCGTGAGTTTCGACTCGGATTTCAATCTTGTCTCCTGCGATAAAGCATCGAAAATAACTTGATCAGATAAGAAAACATATAACTAACCACATTGTTTTGTGGATTAGATGAATAATTGATGGAGAATAAAGTAATATCCATGTTTAATAAGTCAAAGGTTATCACTGTTGTTGACCTTGTTCACGCTACCTACACCCTCAACCGAACACGAAGTTATGCTTACCTTAGCAGTTTTTTCCACCAGTTAAATTCACTACTACCTTCGCTGGGAAACCTAAAATACTTGCATGTCTCTCTTTCGGACTGATGATTGCATTCGGGCGCGAAACACTGAGCCATTTTACTCAAGGTTACAACAGAACACAAGCACAGGCGCCATCTTAAAAGTTTGTTCAGAACCAGCGAAAATTGCTCCCATGGTAACGTGACGTCATGGCTTCGGTACTCTTTTGACTCTCAAAATAAGGAAAAAATCCTTGTTTTGAGTATCCACTGACTTACAATAAGAATTCCGAAAAACAAAAACTTTAGAGTGGTGTGAACATCCTTGTGCTTGTTTTCATCCTCGTGCTAATAATTATCTGATAAGTGCGAGACAGGCTTCAAGCGCTCTACTCAGTTGCAACACAAGCATAGGCATAAACGTAACCAGCTAATGCACAAGTGCATGGGCACAGCTACAACATAAACATGAGCACACTTGCTCAGTCGATGTTATGTTAAATAGGGACATGGTTGGTATAAGCAGTATAGTGCTTGCTGATTGCCTCGCTGAAAGTCTTTCGCTTATGTCAATCCTTACGCTTATGCCAACCAAGTCTTAACTAGAGAGTATAAGCTTAAAAAGAAGGCAACGTTTTGATAATCATATGCATTTATGCTTATCCGTACGTTCCATCCAGCGCATAAGCCTTTACAGGCCCATCACTTGCATCGCAAGCCGTATTTACATGCTTGCAGTATTTACACGCTTGCATCGCAAGTAAATACTGAGCTCAATATTGGAACAATAGTTTTATGATAAACAAAGCAGCACCCTTTTGAACTTCCGATTCATTCCACAAACCTTCAGTAAAATCTAGAACATCGATTGTCTTGCACTAAATCCTAATCAGGCCATATTTTCTGTCTTTGAGGCCTAATTTAGTTTCACATCATATTCCTCATGATGCTCATTTAGCAGTCTCACGATTCATACCCTAGTATGGAAATCAAACACCCATTTCTATTGACCACACAAATTACATTGGCTTATCCAATTCACGAGTTGGCTCACAGAGCCTTTGATTCTCCTCTTTGAGCCTGTTTTGTTCTTTTTCTTCGCGCAGGGAGTCCTCTATAATTTTGATTTCTGTTTTTTATCCATGAAATAAGATATTCCACTAGCAGAGAACCTTCACATGTGAACTTTGTCATGTGCACGATGTAAACAAAATATGCAAATAACAACAAATTGTCGCAAATATTCCCCCAGGGGGTTTGTACATTTACGAGATCATGACACACTCCTGATTTATTAACTATTACTGAAAATACGTTTTCCTAAATAAGTCGGACACTTTTTGCAAAAAAATTGAAAATTTTGTAACAACGAATTTTCTGTTTTTGTAGTAGCGTTCGCACTTGAGACGTGCGAATTATTTGGGTAACGACAAATGTCAAGCAATCGAAAACGATACTGAGATTTCGTGACGGGGCGTTTTCTTTTATGTCGTCTCTGGTCAAGGACTAATCGCAAAGCAAAATGCGTCCGCGAAATGTTTTCATCGCCCTTCTTTGCTGTTTGCTTGCCATGCAAAACCTGATTGTGGCTTGTCAACAATTACTTTTGGTTTTGTTGGGAAAGATTCGGCTTTTACCAATCATGGAGACTTTAACTCAGTTGCTCAACAAACGTCGACGCCGCCGTCGACCCGTAGAATCCTCGTTTGAAATCGTAACTTCCCTGAAGCCTTTTTCCGTTGACATTTGAGAATGGGGAGAGAGTCATTCGATAACTTACTAACGCGACATTCAATTACGAAATATGATGACCAGTTGAAGGGTATCTGTCAAGGGAAAATTAATAGATTTTCTCGCCCGACAAAAAAATTGTAGGCCCCCAAAAGTAGTTGACGGCATCTTTGAAGTTTGGTGGCTCTTGCGAAAATTTTGGTGGGTCAAAAAAATCGTTCGCACTGAGAATTGTTTCGCGTTGACAGATTTTTTTGCAAAACAAACAAAATTACGCGTAGTGCGAACAGGCCCTAAAGCTCCATATATTACAGGAGAGGTGTGCTCATGGAACCATGTAAAATTTACTTTAATAACTGAAATAGTTGACTGTGTTTTAAGCTTCCAAAGAGGATCTTTGATTTTATTTTGAAAATTGTTTAAAAATATGATTCGACCTGACTGACTCCAACGTTCTGAATCGTGCTCAGTATCGTGGCCAATTACCTAGTTTTTCGTAGGGCTTTCAGTTTTTGTATCGAGGATGGTGTAATTTAAGAAAATTATGCTAGAATTGGCAAGCCTATGAACATCTACTTTTTTACCTCTAAGAATTTGTGTTACGTATTTATTCTTCCAGGAATGCTACTAAACACTTATCATGTACCTTCTGAGGATTGTTCATTATTTTGATGCCGCTATAAATATCTAGCCGATGAAGCCTGTCATTCAGTCGTTTCATTCGCAAAATGAATTGTATGAAGAAAGAGTCAGAAGGGAAAGATTACCGTATAACCCCATACCAATCAAAAACAAAGCCGTAATCCCAAAGGTAATTGATTTGTTGTTTTGCCTCTGCTTTCTTTTTCCCAAGAATTATGTGCATAATAAAGTACGGGATTATACGGAAATCTTGCCGTTGGAAGCTTTAGCGAGACAGTGTGTATCATTCTGTATCAAAGAAAAATGAGTTTTTACGTCTGATGCTAAGTGCTGCCGGCAGTTCTGCGTTCTTAGCGCCTCGGACGTTATCGTGGATAAGCAAAGAAAGTTCGAAAGAGCGCGGATGAGTGCACAAATGACATGCAATGTTGACTGTGGGGAAGAAAGCGTGCCGGATGATTGAGAATTCACATGAATTCCCACAGAAATTCAGATTAGCCACATCTTAGCATTCTGTCCCGTTCCATCAGGAAGGCTTTTTCGAGAGGGAGAAACATCAGTTTAAGGTTTGTACGAATGTATTTTGTACCGCTAGGCTTATTAGTCCATTCGTCCAGTTTAAGAGAGTTTAAATGCTTGTAAGAAACGTTATTTGTTATCTTACTGACACCAGTCATCATCTAAAACGCTAAGTGATGAACAAGTATTTCATTTCGGCAGAGAGTGTATCACTTAAAGTTTGTGAGATAAATTATTGATCGGCATTAAACTTCAACACACCGTCCAAATAATTTTTAAACCACTCAATGGCATAAAGTATTCACGAAATTTCAATATTCCGCTGCTCGGAAGGAAAGTGACACACTCCGTTGATTTTCAAAGTTAAGCGAAACTGTTAAATTAATCTCCGCTGCTAGATCTGCCCATAGTTAATCGAGGGGGGTTAGGGTTAGTCCCCTCGATTAACTATGATCTGCCGGAAAAGCTGACTTTTTGAGTTAAAACGTTGATGATCGAAGAAAATAATGTACCATAATAGAATGCTACGTGTTCCTGAATGCGACTGCTCAGCCACAGGGAGTACCTTAAAACAATGACTGCCTTGAAGTACTCTGAATAATGGATTTGAGAAAACCTCATTCAATTTAACTAATAGAACTGATGATCTAACAATTTTTTCGCTTCCGGATTAGCGATTTGCCTCGAATTTTGAAACCTACACAATAATAGAAGGTATTATCACAAATCGAGAGATCTAGAAGCATTTCAAATCTAAAGACATGAAAATAATGACTTGTAATCATCACGTTCCGATTCGGTGGTTTCCCATGACTGCCAAAACTTTGGGGCTGCTAAAGAATCCTGAAGATTATCGTGCTCCGCATTTTCTTACAACTTGATGAAGTATTGAAAGTTTATACAAAGAAGTGCTTTACCTATAGACAGCCACCGCACGTGTAGTTTACTTACTTTATTGGACGAACATCCTTCGCACAAAGTTAATCAAATTCTCTAGGAGGCCTGACGAGGGATCATAGACCAGAACGAGTTAAAAGTGGCACGATATCAAGGAGGATAAATACTGGGTAGAGTTTCTTAAATTCCCCTGGCATCTTGGCACAGACATCAACCCTGAAAGGCCAAATAGGTTGTTAACGCCAAAAAAAATTATAAATAATTGGCCCAAGTAGTAATTTTCCTGCTCAC
This sequence comes from Stylophora pistillata, assembly GCF_964205215.1. NCBI lineage: Eukaryota > Metazoa > Cnidaria > Anthozoa > Scleractinia > Pocilloporidae > Stylophora > Stylophora pistillata. Next base: position 19,072,128 of record NC_142532.1, read on the forward strand.
AGATGAAATATGTAAATCAAAGTGGTGAGCAAGATCTTGCTGAAAACTTGCATAACATAAGTTTCAGCTTAACGCAAGGTAGTAAAACCTAGGGTGCCAAATGTTATAGTGCAGAGTCAAATAGTGAAACATGCATGACATTAAATAGTTTTCGTGAGGGCTATGTAGAAAGTTGTAGCGTTACAGCAAAGGATTTGCGCCGAATTCTAGCGGCCCTTATCGATTGTGCTGATAATAGTAGCATATTATGCTACTAGCAGTGCCCCGACTTTTTTTTCCAGATTATGCTCAAAATTATGCTCGATTGTGGAAATCATGCTACTTTTTCCTAATGTATGCTTAAAAATAAAAAACACAAAACTAGTAGATCGAATAGCCAAAATTAGATATTTATTGTTAATAAAGCATCATGTTTTCTATACCGTGAGTTACACACTCGCTCTGATAAAACACAACCAACTACTGCACTTCATTCCAGACTAAAAGTGATGACTTAATGTGTCAAAATGTACGATGTGCGATGATGGGTAGCGTGCTGTCTTGATGACTCTTCTCTCGACTGTGTGCTTCGGTAATGGTCTGTTCTCTCAACTTCGATTTCTTGATCTTTTCTTTTCCATTGGTGTGTGCTTTGGAAGCAGAATGGGATGACAAAATGCTTTTCTTTGATGAAACAACTTCTCTGCAAGCAGAGTAAAATATCGTGTTGCTTTTAATACTTAGATGCTGACCTGGAAACTGATTGATGCAATCATGTAGTGGGACTGTGAGATGCCCCACCCCCCGTGTTCTTTTTGCTAGTGGTTTTTCTTCTTTTTTCGTTCTTCTGATCTCTAGGAATTTGAGCAGGTTCTGCCCTATCAGGCAGCTGTTCTCCTCAGTTCTCAGTTGCTCGACGCCATTTTGTTGCTTGTGAAAGAGGGAACTAGGACGGACGCAATCTTTACTTCCGGTGTGCCCAGTCCTCCAGACGACCAACGACACAGTATTGCGGTAACCTTCTTCCCCTCCCCCAGAAGAATGAAAATAGACTGAGCCGTGGACAAAACTCAAAAATAATTCATCTTAGAGACCAAACAAGTCGTGAATCTGGTAACGTTCCCTTCAAAAAGCTATAAGTATGGCGATTATGCTAGGAGTACTACTTTTAGAAAAAGTGCAAAAATTATACTCATTTTTGCAGATTATGCCAAAACTTATGCTGGCACTATCGATAAGGGCCTGCCGGAATCGCCAAAAATACAAAGGAGAAATGGATGAGTAAACGTTGGATTGGAACAGACAATGAATATGTGTGGTCTCACGTCATTCTCAGTGAATTTTGCACCAGATTTTCCGCATCGACAGTTTATTAATGTCTTCTGCACGTAGTTCTTTTATTTGAAAATTTTCTTACAATTTTCACCTGCGGATCGGCAATTAAACAAGAATATTGTAATTTGCACTGAATTTCGACATAAAATCCTGGGATAAATGGCATAGGCTGCGGAGAGCGTGACAAGCGCTCCTATTTTGAGGCGATGGAAAAAGTGAAGCTCGACTTAACACGTTCCGAATCGGAGATGTCTTTCGTTTGGGAAAAATTTAAGAGTTGTCCATCATCCAGAAAGATCATCTCGTTTTGCATCTTTCGGTCACCCGTATAAAGACTGCAGGATCGATGCAACGGGATGTTGTTTGTATAGCGAGTCAAAATGTATGAAATGATAGACGCGAGGCTCATGTAATATATTTTAACTAAATAATTCGCATAGTATTAAGCAATTGTACCCACATGGATTATGGGCGGTGATAGTGAGCGTTACGCGATAACCAAAACGCCTAATCATAAATATTTGCATCCGCATAAAGTAACACTCTAGTAATCTGTAGCTGATTTGTTTTCAGTAGCAGTGATGCCGCAGGAAAAAGGTTACAGGAAAATCTCCAATGTAGAGAACAAAGAAGAAGTCAAAGAAGTTAGCTTTCTGTCCACTCTTCTCTTTCAATGGATGAACAGTGTTTTCAAGACAGGTAGTGAACGGCCTTTAGATCAGGATGACTTTTTATCATTGTCCGAAGAAAACTCGGCCCGTTCTTCGACCGATAAACTTCAAGAGAGTTGGAACAAGGAGAGAGATAAATGCAAAAAGAAGGGAAAAAGACCCAAGCTTTGGAAAAGCGTGTTGAGGATGATGACTGTCAACGATCTCTTAGTTGTTGTATTCGGGAACGCTTTACATGCAGCTTATCATCTTCTTAGTCCATTGCTTCTTGGATATCTTGTGTCCAAATTAATGTCAGCAACAACAGAAGAAAATTTTCCTCTCTATGTCTGCGCTTTGATATTGTTTTTCAATGCGGTGATTGGAACCCTTGGTATCCATCACATGGGCTACAGGACTGAACTGTATGGGATCCGAGTGAGTAGTGCACTCCGGGGTTTGGTGTACCGCAAGGTAAGGAAAACTCATTAAACCCTTTTCACTTGACATTGACGATTCACTTGATTTTGATAGTTTGTTAAGGCGGTAGACCCTCGCGGGTCAAATTTTGCCTTTTTTTCACCCCAAACAAAGCATTACTATTTTAACTACAGTTTCCAAAAAACAAAAATTATTCAAAAATATCGAAACGCACTCGAGTTAGTTACAGAACGTTTTTTCAAACTGAATTATTTGAGCCGCCAATGTGTGAAAGGCCAATTATGTGTTAGCACAAATGACTCCCGTGATGTTTTGCGCGGCAGAACATCCGGGGTAGTTAGTCGCCTGAACAGTTAAGTCGCCTTACCTTATCCTTTGTAAAATTCCGCCCTCTCATATGAATACCTCGAAAAGTTTTACAAAGGATTTAGATGCAAGGCGAGATCTCGGAAACCGGGCCAGCCCGGTTAACCGGGCTCATACAACGAGGCCCTTAAACCGACAACTGGAGGGAAATTAATTGTAATTATGGTTCATAGAACCAAGTAATGTTTTTTAAGCGACAAACATCGGTGTGTTTATATCGTTGCACTGCTTATTGGACAACTCGATTTCAATGAATCGGGTATAAAATTTAATGACTTTAAAAAACAAAGTCAAGCGCTTTTTCTATTCAAGCGCTTTTTCTAGCCAAGTTATAAAGTTATTTTTGCATTCGTCACAGTTTTTGTGCTTCCTTACTCCGACACTCTTGGAACGTCCATGGCAGTACAAAATTGCTCTACCGTCACTTTGAAGGCTTCCGAAGGGGACACAAGAGAAATTACAAATGTTTTATTGTGAATGAGACTTCATAAATTCTATACTAAATGGATATGTACCATCACTGACCTCTCTGATTTCCCCTTTTTACGTCACCCGGTTCAATATGCTTAATAAATGCTCAGTCTGTGTCTGGTTTTAAAAGTAGATTAAAACCTTTTTTTTTAGAAAAGCCTTTTATAATTAATATTAGCTGTCTTAAGTGTTAATGTTAAAGTTTTTGTAGGGGCTTTTGAACAGTAGGATACTGGCGCGGTATAAATCTTTTATTATTATTATTATTATTATTATTATTATTATTATTGTTATTATTATTATTATTATTATTATTATAAAGGCCTACGCAGAGGCCGAAAATGCGAATTCTACATTTTCAGGGCCAACTTGTTTCTGCTGCAAATCAAATCAAACGAAATGAAGTTTCGTTGCTTTTCAAGTAAGAAAGCCGCTTAAAATTGCGAAACATGATGTTTTTGTCGATAGTCTCCTGGGACTCAGCGCCTGTGTTTCTATTGGTGGTCGGCATTTCGAGTTTTTCAAAGTGTTCACATAACTTGTGGTCAACTAAAGGCATGAAATGTTGGAAAAACTTTGAAAACTTCCTTTTTACGGGAGTGTGTCTTCTTTGGACAAAATAAATAGGGTATGCCCTTTACGGATTGACTTGAAATTTGGTCCGATGGCTCCCAAGATACCAATCTAAAAAACCGTGTAAGGCTTTTCCGTTTTTCGAAATTGATCTCACAATGGTCTCTGACGTAATGCGTAACGGTAAAATTTTGATATCCAAACTTGACAGAAAGATTGCAAAGCAACCGATAGGAGTATCGAAAAAGCCCCACATGGTATTGGAGACCAACCCCTTAAGACTGAACTTGAAATTCTGCAGAAGTTTCACTTGTGCGGATAGATTTGATACCCGATTAATTCGCTCAAAGAGACATCTTCCTTTTTGACTTGCTGCGTCTTAGTCGGCGTACGATTAGATCAAGCTAAAACAAAAAACATTTTTGCTGGACAGTGTATTTAGTAACCTTTTCATTGATGTATAGTTTATGGTGGTTATGCTTTAAATAGCGCGGTAACAATCTTTTTCGCGAAGGGAACCCGCAAAGGTCTACCGTATCCTTAATCGCCAAATATTATACTGACACCTCTTAACGAAAGATAACAAACCAACGAAGATCTTGAGTCATTGTCGACGCATCAAAGGCGATGTAAATGTAAGTGAGGCCGAGAATCAGAATAGACCATTTTAGCTTCAAAGGTCACAGACTGGTCACGGGTTATGAAATGGGTAATTAACAGTCGCGAAGTGTAGAGAAAGGTTTCTTTCGTTGTTTCAGTAACCGCCACAATGTTTCCATAAGTATGGAGGTTTTTTTTTTCGAGAATACCCTGAGGATCTTAAGCTTCAGGGGTTTAGTATCCATGCTATATTTCTTCAACTTCTAACCGCACGAATTTGTATTTCAATCTGCATGAGTAAATGGTCATAAACTTAGAAAAATAATTTGTATCGTCTCGATTTCCCAATTTCATGGCCGTTTTCAGTTTCTTCCCAAACGAATATGGACTTTTAGAATAAAATATGATCAAATCAAGACTTAGAGCAACTTCGTTTTTGTATCTTACCCCTGGTTATATTTTATAAACAGCGAGTCTTGTGCTAATAATATTCGTGTTTTAAAGACAATTATTTTTTGCAGACGCTATTAGTCAGCAAGGAAAAGCTGCTCAATTTCACAACCGGGCGTGTGTTTGGCTTGATATCCAATGATGTTAAAAGAATGGAGGAGGAAACTGCCCTATTCTTCCTGAGATTTCCTTTCTTTGTTCTTGAAAATGTACTGGTAGTGATTGTTCTTGGTTACTTGATTGGCTGGCAGGCTGTCTTGGCGGCCATCTTTCTTTGCTTTACAGTGCCATACTTGGCCGGCTTATCCTATTGTAGTGCTGCAGTGCGTCTGCGTATAGCGGCCGCGTCCGATCAACGCATTTCCCTGATGAGTCAGGTGGTTGCTGGGATACGTGCCATAAAAGCGCATGCGTGGGAGGATGAATACCGGGAAAGGATAAGAGATACCCGAAGGTAAGGGCAAGGCAAGGTGTTTCGAGCCTTCTACCTTTTCTTCAGGAACGAGTCCTGCTAGTACTCTTAGTTGTCACCTAAAGCTGTCAGCTCTACACTTAAATTTTTGACAGTGCGCTAACAAATTTGCAATCGGTAGAACAAGCACACCCGAAATCTTAAATGATCTTGTAAATAATTATAATTTCAGGCTTGAAATTAGTGCCATTCATAAGAAGAACATCCTTCAGTCAACTGTTGATGGCTTGATGTGCAGTGTATCGGCGATGGCAACCCTGGTGTCAGTCTTCACTATGGTGCTGACTGGTCAGGCTCTTAACCCTGTTAACATTTTCGTGCTCCTTTCTTATGTCAGTGTTCTGAGAAGAAACATCAACGTTGGACTGGCTAATACCTTTTTTTTAGTGTACGAAGCCTACGTTTCGCTGAATAGGATTGAAGACTTTCTTCTCTTAGAAACACTGCCCCAAAGTTCCAGTGAAGTGCGAGAAGAGAGCAGGGGTGACCCAAAGATTAGTTTGGTTAAACCGGAGAAAAAAGATCAGGATTTCATTGGCACCGAATCCAAAGATTTTATCGGAACGCTATCTCTGCGTGTGTTAAATTTAACATACAAGGGAACTGATCGCGAACATGAATATATTCTTCAGGACATCGAGTTTGTGACTGCTTCAAAGAGTTTAACATTGATAACGGGGCCAGTGGGTAGCGGCAAATCCACTCTTCTTGCGACTATCGCTGGAGAAATCACACCTACGAGTGGAACTGTAACCAGCCAAGGTATGATCATTTATTTGCCTCAAAATGCCTGGATTTTTTCTGGAACCATAAGAGATAACGTTTTATTCGGTTTGCCATACGAAGAACCCAAGTACGCTCGAACAGTCGAGGCCTGCGCTCTTAGAGAAGATATTCAACGGTTTCCCGACGGTGACCAAACAATTGTTGGAGAACGTGGTGAAGTTCTGAGTGGAGGACAGCAGGCGAGAGTGAGTTTAGCTCGTGCAGTCTACGCTGATGGAGATATCTATTTATTGGATGATCCGCTCAGTGCTGTTGACTTTAAAGTCGGGCAACACATCTTTGACAAATGCATCAAAGGCATGCTAAGTGTCAAAACCCGTCTGTTAGTTTCTCACCAAGAACAGCACATGAAGGATGCCGATGAAGTGATTGTGATGTATAAGGGGAGCGTGCTGGAAAAGGGACGTTTCACTGAACTACAAGAAAAGGGCATCCTAGGTTCAACCTTTGAGCCGCTCTCTAAAACATCTCTGAATGATGATGCTGGTTTGAACGAATCCGCTGGCTGGGGAATTGGTGAGACATACGAGGAAGCTGATAAATGTGTGAAAATAAAGCCTCTTCTCAGGGAAGGGAAGAGTCTTGAGATTGCACAAGAAGATCGGGTGATTGGAGAAGTTACAGCCAAGCTCTACTGGGACTACTTCAGAAGTGGAGTACATCCTTTGGTGATTATCATGATGATCTGTTTCTGTCTCATCACCCAAGGTAGATCAAACGTCTTGTTTGAGCAAACCTTGAAAGCCACAGTTTTTTAACTGTTTTTTTTTCAAATTTACTATTATTTTGTAGGGCCTCACCGAGTAACACCTTTGGTGATGTGAGCTTCCTGGATAAATAACTTCATTGTTATTATGATGATTATTGTAATTATTGCTGTTATTATTATTATTATTATCATTATTATTATTATTATTATTATTGTTATTGTTATCATTATTATCATAATAGCAGTTGTTGGTGACTTGATGACGATCTCAATGGCTTGAGTCATGAGAATACGGTTTTTTTGGATTAGAAGCAAAGTTGGTCTTTTGTGATCGGATGCATCCTGCTTCGAGGATAAATAACAAATGCATATTCAATCCAAACTGAGTTTGGTCGGGTGCTGGTCAACTCAACAACTTATGAGTATTTTGTGCTCAACTCTACGTATTATGCATGCATAATTATTTTAAACCATATTCTTATTTTACATCTATTTTAGCCACCCTGGTTGCTCCTGACGTGTGGCTACTTTTTCTTACAAAGCTGAACCCAGAGGATCAGAGAGAAAAGACAAATGTAGCTATCTATGGAATGCTTGTTGGTGCCTGCTTTATTTTCGCCATCGTTCGAGCATACGGATTCCTTTTGGTGTCTCTAAGATGTGCTAAGCGTCTTCACGACAAAATGGTTGTGGCTATTTTACAAGCTCCAGTTCTGTTCTTTGATTCTAATCCCGCCGGAGTGATCCTTAATCGCTTTTCCAATGATTTAGGTTGTGTGGACGAGATGTTGCCAAAAACATTTTTGTTTGCAATTGAAATGCTTTTACTTATGCTTGCTGCAGTACTGATACCAGTTGCTACAAATCCTTGGCTTCTCTTTGTTTTTGTTCCACTGATCGGGTTGGTCGTGTACATTATCATGTACTACTTGAAGACTTCCAGGGAACTGAAGCGGTTGGAGTCAATATCTCGCAGCCCAGTCTTCTCTCACTTTTCAGAGACTCTGATAGGACTGGATACGATTCGTAGCAGGGGAAGACAGAGTGATTTCATGGATTTATTTTGTAGGTATGTTACATTTAGATCCACCGCAATGATGATACCTTTGATATGTTACAGAGCATGTAGAAATGTGTTCTATTGCAGTATAATCTGCCACTGATGGAGGCTAAGTATCTACCTGCTGTTTCTACCTGCAGATATCAAGATGTCCATAATCAGTCATACATTATGATGAATGCCAGTGGCAGGTGGCTTGGGGTACGGCTGGATCTTGTTGCTGCCCTGTTAATTGGCGCAGTGGCCCTAGCGGCCGTTTTGGTGGCTCAAGATGCCGGTAATAATTTTTTTTTTGCACATAACCCATGATTAACTTTGCGAACTGATATAATATAATTTCTCAGCAGCATTCTTGGGAGACTAAATAAGTAACACAAAAGTATCAACGAATCCTGACAAAATGCAGGCTGTTGCCTACGCTGGACTAGCTACCTTTTCTAGCTGTTTGATGCAATGAAACCGGGAATGATTATGGTACAGAAAGCTCATGATGCAGACCTCAACCAAGAAAGAATTCTGTTACTTTTCGTTTCAATTTTTTTTTACAAAGGTAAAGACTGTAAACCGCCTCATTAGCGATCATTCCACGTGCTGATAGCCAATCATGATCGAAATCATTTGTGCTGTAGTTTTTATCAAGAGGCAAATTATTGATGCTCTCAAAACAGGAACTATCTTTGACGGTCGAAAGTCATATCTTTGGCCATGTTTATACTTCTGGTCTTGTGCATCTCCCCAAACGATGGAAAATGATGCTTGAAATGTTTTCTTTTCAGCTGTTGCTGGACTATCACTCGTTTATATCATTCAATCCGTGGCCGTAGTTCAATATGCTGTCAGAAAAGTTTCAGATGTGGAGAATTACATGACGTCAGTTGAACGAGTCAACACCTACACGAAGCTCGACTCTGAGCCTGGATACAAAGTGGAACGACTTCCCCCCGCACAATGGCCAAATGAAGGAGGTATCACATTCACAGATGTGTCACTGACGTATTACCCTGGGGGACCTCGAGTACTGAGGGAGATAAATCTTGGAATCAAGGGGAGAGCGAAAATCGGTGTTGCTGGTCGCACGGGAGCAGGGAAGTCATCCTTTGTGGCAGCACTCATGCGCATGCCTGATGCTGACGGTGAAATTAAGATTGACAATATTCCAATAAAAGAGATAAACATCAAAGCAGCCCGGCGATGCATCTCCGTGCTTGGCCAAAATCCTGTTCTTGTGAGTGGGTCACTGAGAAGAAATCTAGATGTGTTGGGTCAATATGAAGATGTTGACCTATGGCGTGTTTTAGAAGACGTGCAGCTGAAGTATTTGGTAGAAGGGCTGGATGGACAGCTTGAGTACAAATTGCTGGAACATGGTGCTAATATCAGTGTAGGAGAGCAGCAGTTGATTTGCTTGGCTCGTGTGTTGTTGCATCGAAGCAGGATCATCATATTAGACGAACCTACAGCACATGTGGATCCAGAAACAGAACAAACCATCTGGAAAGTAGTGCGTGATAAACTGAAGGACTCTACAGTGATCACTGTAGCCCACCGTTTGAACACCATTAAGGACTGTGAAATGATTTTGGTTTTGAAAGATGGAGAGGTTTACGGATCTAACAAATTGGACTCGTTGATAAATAAGAAAGGTAACAACTTGGGCGAATTGGCTCCAATCTCAAAAAATTAAAAAATGTGTGTGTCTGCACTTCCAAGAGGAAAAACTACATATTTTGATCATTTTGGGTGAATTCTCCATTACAGCTGGAGTTTTTATTGCAAAGGAAACCTCTAGAAACTAAATGTTAAACACAGTTTAGTGTTCCAACCTGGCGGCGATTCTGTTAATGGCTGAATTATTCAAGCGGATGAAACTAAAACGGAAAGCTGCAAACACAACAGTTTGAAAATAAAGTGGAGAAAGAAAGGAAACAATTCAACGAATATCACTGAAATTAGTTGGTGGGTCACTGCACTGGATGCGACTTTGAACTGTGATTTACAATCGAATTTCTTGCCTCCAACGAAGGAAACGAAACTACCTGAGAAACTATCAGTAAAAAACTGAAAACGATCGATTTTATCTTCAAATATCAATACTGATAAATAATACAACATTTTTGCACCGATACATTCCACGCGGGCGATAAAAAACTAAAACAACACTCTTAAGGTTACTTTCCACCTTCGTGGGTGTCCTTTGGGAAAAAATTCGTACGCGCGCAATTTTGAAGAAAACCCTAACAAACCATACATCAAAAGAAAGCTTAATACATGCAGTTTACGATAAAAAGTTAATTTGGGGGAATTTTTTATTTAGGGATTATCAGGAGCCGGTAAGGCGTGAAACGACTTAGGGTCCTTCTATTGAATTTATCGGGTATTGGATCTCGCTGCACGTGCAAAATGGCTACTCATTCTGATTCACAAGGCATCAATCAACAAAAGTGTGTCAGGCTTTTCCAATATTCTGATTGGGTGGTCTAGATATCCGCATCTAAAGTTAGAGTAGCGTCAAGCGGCGTGCGCACTCGGATTGCGTTGCATCATGGTCGTAAAACAAAAATTGAGTCATTTGCATCATGACGCGGTAGAGTGAACTTCTTTGGTGGTAGCGAGATAGCGTGAATATACGTGCATTGTAATGGGGATTTACTGTTTGTTGCCGTTCCTTCGAAAGTTAAAACGTTTGACGGGCCTGCGCGACTTCCGTCATTCCTCCGAGACGAATTTGTTCTTAGGAGGCAACTGACGTTCTTAAGAAAGATTCGAAACTGCAATCTGCCTAAGAATCTCGACACAAATGGCAACAGTTACACTCACAACCGATGGCGGGATGAATAATTTCAAAGACAGAAATTATATTCCTCAACGCGAGTTATTTAACAGAGAATTGACCCTTGACATGGAAACGCATATTAAAGAGACAGAGACCTTGTAATACTCAAGTTTTTTCCACCGAGCGTAAACACTGGATTTGTAAAAGGAGAAGCCCCACGTCTCCTAAGCACGAATTTTTCTCGCTCCACGTTTTGTAAAAACGTACAGAGTTTCAAAATACCCTTGAAGAATAGAAGAAACCGACAGAGCTGAATAACGTGCATGCATGCGCTAGACTTTGCAGCAGAAACACGGATTTTGAGTCGTTCGCATGAATGATTTCCTATTCTGTTGCTTCAAGGTGTCGTTTTCCTTGCCGCTTTTCTTTTACAGAACAACCTCCAAAGACTTGGTATTACCCCTGAAAAGTTTCAAAAATTAATTTTCTCCTTAAAACCTCTGGAAGTAGGAAAACGCCTTCGACGAAAACAGAGTTCCTCGGTTTTAAAAGTCAGCCCTTACTATTTTCCGCTAATTTCGCTAAATTTTAGACCTAGGACACTTGAGCCCGCGTTGTTGACGCGAGCTCAAGTGAATAATGAAATGCTGACGTAGCATTTCATTATTCAGCTCTGTCGAAGAAACCTAGATGAAGGTTTTGAGAAACGTATCTCTGGAGTTATATCTGCGGGAGAGAGGTATACCTTAAAAAGAAAAAGAAAATAGCGCGCGTACAGAAGAAAATATTGCATAAACATTGCATAAACATGGGCATCGACATCGCCTCGTGGAGAATTTGCATTGGTTTCTTCCTTCCTAGTATCCTACAACCGCTTATCTCTAACAACATTTCATCAGCTAAAGCCACCAAGGATCCATCATACCGACATCTTTTACTTTTACCTTCATTTGTGTTACTGGTCTTGTCTCTCACTATCTGCATGGATATTGAATCTAACCCTGGTCCTTTTCCTACCGCTACGGCAGGACATCCGATTACAGCTACAGCTACACCTACCACGTCTACAGGACACCAATATACGCGCCTCTTCAACGCTACTAAAAGAATCCAACTTAAATTTACTCGTTACAAACATCACCTCCTGAACTACACCTTCTACAAAGCCAACAATTATATTCCTAAATCACTTTATCCCAGCTTACCACCACTCCACACGTATAACCAGAAATTTTATCGCAGATGGAGACATATTTCACCTCTTGCTGCCTACCGACATCTCAAGTTACTTATCACCGAATGCAAAAACAAGATCAACATACTCAACAAGGAACTTTCAAATATAATAATATAGATCAATTTCTATAGCGCATTTCCATGTAAATGCTCTAATGCGCTTTACAACACTGTGCGGGGGACTTTTCCAGACTGCCGGCGGCAGTTTACAATTAATAAAGGAGAAATTTTTACAGATGCCCCCTCCCCCCTTCCCAGTAAACAGGCCAGACCACATCACAGTAATCTCGTGATGTGGGTTCTTTAACGTCCCTTGCCGAAATTAACTAATTGATAGGTGCAGGAGACGGGACCTCCGGCTTTACGTCCTATCCGAGAAGACGAAGCAATGTGAGTGAAGCGTCTTGCTTAAGGACACAACGTCAAGCCCCAGCCAGGACTTGAACCCGGGCCATCTGACCTAGAGTCCAGCGCACTGACCACTGGACTACTCACGCCTCACAAACCACATGGAACTCTTACGAGACTCTTGTTCACCGGATATATTCTTGTTTTATTCAGCCAAACTTAATTAACTTGGTTAGAGCGCCGGACTGTTGGTCGAGACTTCGAGTCCCGGCCGGACCAACACTCAAGGTCTTAAAATAACAATAGGACGCCCTATTGTCTCATCCAATAGCCATACCACTGAACGGATATTCCAGTTCGTTGACAACTACCTTCAACCACTAGTTCACAAACTACCATCTTATATCAAAGACACCAATGACTTCCTCAACAAACTGTTTAGCATTGGTAATTTGCCCCTTAGGGTGGCTCGTACTAGTTTCCTCGCGCGGGGAACAGATAACTCTTGCGTCACGCGCGAGAGAAACGTGCGAAAGAAGCGCGAGATTAAAAGATGAAAATTTGAAACAAAGATGGCGGCGCGAGGATTTTTTTCTACATATGTGAGAAGTTTACCTAAGAGCTTGTATTTGATGTGTTGAGCGGCCACTGTGAATGCAGGAGATAGAAACTAAGATAAAGAAGACGATTTTCGGTGAAGTAAAGGTTGCTTCACTTCACATTTAAAAGAAATATTCAACCGATATGAAATCTTGCGACGGCGAAAAAAGAAGAACTCGACTGAAGGAAGATCTACTTGAATTGGAAGAAGACTTTGAAACTTAAACAAAAATAATATGATATAGCTAGAAGTCGTGTGTAGGATTTTTAACATGAGCCCGGGAGGCTGTCTTTGACAGCTGTTTAATGATTTTCTTAGCAGTAAACGTCTGTAAACATCAGATCGTAGGCGCGCGCGCGAGCACACGCAATTGTCAGCGGTAGCTATAACAGATCATGAGCAAATGTTGATCTTATAGAATCCAAATTTTTAAATGCGCGAGAACGCGCGTGGAAATTGCTAAACTCACGAAAGCTATATGCATGAAAACAAGTCCGGTGACCCCTTCTTTTTATTGTTCCAATATGATAATAACGTCGAAAGGAATCATCAGAAATTAAACTAGAAAATTCTACGGAAGGAAATTTGCGATGTCTGAAAATTGCCTTTTTTCTAGATTTTCTGAAATTCCGCTCCGTAGAATTTTTTAAAAATCTTTGTGCATTTTGCTTTTCAAGTGCCAAAAGCAATCACTGAAAAAAATCATGGGGTCACCGGGTTAGTTTTCGAATTATTTAAGCTACAAGCTAAAAAATGCGTCTGAATAAGCCTATAAAAGCGTTGCCATGGAAACTGCTAGTGACGAAATGACACCTATTTTTGGATAACCAATGATTATATAATTTAACCCCGTAAAAGTGTTCAACTGGCCTTGGTCAGTCTTTCTGTTTTATTCTTTCAAAGTTACAAACCATCAAAAAGATGAAAACCAGTAAGAGCCACCTTAACTCTTTACTAGTTACACTTGATGTTTCATCACTCTACACCAATATTCCACATAACAAAGGTATTAATGCTTGTGACCATTTTCTGTGTACCTCCTCCAATACCACTATTCCTATCGTCACACTCTGTGACCTCATTCGTATGACTCTCACCATGAATAATTTTACTTTTCATGATAATCATTACCTCCAAGTTCACGGCACAGCCATGGGTACTAAAATGGCCCCTTCCTTCGCTAACCTTTTCTTGGGTCTTTTCGAAGCTAACGCATTGAAAAATGCCCCATTTCAACCCCACACTTGGTTTAGATACATCGACGATATTTTTATGATCTGGACCGAAGGGGTAGATAACCTGAAAATATTCGTAGATTATCTCAACAATATTCACCCCACCATCAAATTTACCAGCTCACACTCTTCCACTAACGTGACTTTCCTTGACGTTAGTTTCTCTTTAAGCACCGACGGTAATATCTCCACTGACCTCTACACCAAACCCACAGACAAACACATGTATCTATTGCACTCTTCTTGCCATCCATTACTCCATTTATAACTACTTTTAATCCGTCGCTTCCTCACATCTCTAACGTTATCAAAAAGCACTGGCATTTGCTGCTGTCTTCTAACCGCTGCAAAAAAGCTTTTCCTCAGTTGCCAGCTGTTGCCTTCAGACGCTCCCCAAACCCTCGTGACACATTAATTACAGCCAAACTCCCCTCCAATTCTGCCACTTCCCATCCTCAACTCCCCCCGGCTCTTTCCGTTGTGGTAGTAACTGAGCTACTTGTCCCTACATCTCTGACGGACTTACTAACTGTACCTTTTTTTCTACCGGCGAAACACGTACTAAAAAATCTCACTTGACTTGTGACACTATAAACCTTATCTATTTAATTCAATGTAACCGCTGTAACTTACAATACATAGGAGAAACTAAACGACGTTTAAAAGACCGTTTTAATGGACACCGCCGTACCATTGATAAAGCTAACTCTAAATCTAAACCTACTACAGTCGCAGAACACTTCATTTCCTCTCCCAACCACTCTGCTCACGACATGCAGCTTATCGCTATCGAAAAAGTGTTTTCCAAGAGAGACTCGATCCGCAAGGCCAGGGAAGCTTCTTTAATTTCAAGAGGCAATACTATCTATCCGGATGGCCTGAACGCTCGCGAAGAAATGTATCATTGCTTTTCCTTCTACTATTCTTACTTCTAGTTATTTAATTTATTCAATTTACCCCACTTTACTTCTATTTTATTTACTATTTCTATTTTTAATTGTTATCTCATTGTCAATCAAATTAGTTTTACGTATTTCCACTATTACATCAGACAGCTATCTAAGTACCAAATGTCAGTTCCCACTGCACCCGAAGAAGGCTGGTTTGGCCTGGCGAAATATAGTGCTCCCTCTTAAAACTTATCTACGTTGTATTGGTCTTGCCTCTATATTTATATTCGTTATTTTGGGCCGATTAGATCACTGCTGATCCAACGTACAGGAGTAGGATTATCGTCCACGCTTGCTTGCTGAACATTTCACAGTCCTTTTGTAACACATTCTCATCCGGCTTTGGTAAACCTCGAGAACATACAGATGGGGAAATGACACCTGAAAACTGACCCTTAATATCACATCGCAAAGGTAAGTCATCAAGAGATATCCTAATAAGAGCTAAACTTTGAGGGTGGTAATGCTGTGCAATGCAAAACACTAAACGCAAAGATGGGTCTTTTCGCTCTATGCCATGTAAAAACGTCTCAAACACTATCACTTGAAATGCATGAAACATTTGTACCGTTGGAGCGCGTTTGAGCGCGTTTGGCCAGAGCTACTGAAGAAGGATCAAAATGGCAATACAAATCTTAGAAAGGCTTCAAACTACGACGTACAACGAATTTGACTTTCTCGAAAGCCGGTCTCAAATTACATGCTAAAAAAACAGTGCTCCCGTTTGTCCTTGAGAACGATAGAATACGCGACAAATACGTACGAAAAATACTTCTACACATTCAGAATATATCAAATTATAATTACCTGCAGTGAAAGGAAAAATAAATGGCCTAACTTTTACGGAATGTTTAGTCAAAATCTTCTTATTTCTGCCACTTTTACCGCTCTATTGAAAATAACGCTACCACAATGCAATGCAATCGGAGTGCGCACACCGCCTGGAGTAGCAAAAAATGCAAAACGTGTTACGTAAATGAACACAACGCAAAAAATATTTCAAAAATCAAAATTTTCTGGCACAATTTCGTTCGTCATTATCCCCGGAATGTTTTGGCAAAATTTCACGAAAATCGGTCAAATCTATATACCTTATGAATTCGCTCAAAGTGGATGTATTCTTCTTAAAATAAAATGCGAGATTTTAGCTCCTAACGGTTTGTAAACAACTAGCGCCACACCGAGAGATTATCTCGCCTCCTGAAGCCGCGAACCAATAGGAAGACGGGACCCCCTGGCGTCAATGCCAATGCATCAAGATTTTCCCGGGAAAAGTATCGCATAGAAGTCACATTTTTTTTTTAGCTCGTTCTGTTGAACGTTGAATAATGGACAAAATTGGCAAAGATGTAACCCGCGGCAAAAAGATAAAGCTGGGGAAACTGCTGAAAAGCAAAACAGCTAGTCGACAGACAGCTTAAGAGCTTAAGTAATAGCCTTATCGCTGAAATGAGTTCCCTCGGGTAGGTTTATTTGTGACATGTGATTCGAGGCGAGTGGCTATGTTCTGTATCAAGACCGGTACACACTTATTGAATATTGAAAGGAAACTTCGTTTTTAACCTTATGCACGGCAAATATAGATTTGATGGCGACTTATTTTTTTCGTACTTTAGAAACCAGCGTAGAGAGGAATGCTAGGACTGTTCTTTTTCCTGACAAAATGGTGTCATTTCTCTCCTCTTTGGCCCTGTTTTTTTTCTTTTTCTTTGGCCAGGGACTCCTTCCTAATTTTTATTTCTGTTTTTTATCCACGACAAAATATTCCACCAGCAGAGAACTTTCACGTGTGAATTTTGTCATGTGCGCGATGTAAACAAACTATGCATATAACTTTAAATTTCCGCCAATATTTGCCCAGGGGTTCTTGCACTTACGAGATTATGACACGCTCCTGATTTATTAACTATTATTTGAAAATACGTTTTCCTAAATAAGTCGGACGCTTTTTGAGATTTAAAATTTTTCTTTTTGTAAACGTTAGGTAAAATGTCTAACTTCAATCTAATCCAATAAAAGAAAAAACGAATCTGGGGGCGGGAAGTAACCTTAACCAAAATAACTTTCAAAACGAAAAGAAAAGAAAATTAAAAGTGATAACGAAGTGGTGTTTGGATCTTGTAGTTGATAAAGTGTTAAGTTGAGGCTCCACATATTACAGAAGAGGTGTGCTCATGGAGCCTTGTAAAATTTACTTTAATACTTCAAATAGTTGACTGTCAGGTGTTTTAAGCTTCCAAAGAGAATCTTTGATTTTATGTTGAAAATTGTCCAAAAATATGATTCGACCACTGACGCCAGCATTTTGAATCGTGCTTAGTATCGTGGCTAATTATCTGGTTTTTCGTGGGGCTCTCAGTTTTTGTATCGAGGGCGGTTTAATTGAAGAAAGTTATGCTAGAATTGGCAAGCCTATGAACATCTACTTTTTTACCTCTAGAATTTGTTTTAGGAATGCTACTGAGCACTTATTATGTACCTTCTGATTGTTCATTATTTTGATGCCGCTATAAATATTTAGCCGATGAAGTGTCATTCGATCGTTTCATTCGCAAAATGAATGGTCTAAAGAAAGAGTTGAAAGCTTTAGCGAGACGGTGTGTATCATTCTGTCTCAAAGAAAATTGAGTTTTTACAGCCTGACGCTGAATGCTGCAGTTCTGCGTTCTTAGCGCCTCGGACGTCATCCTCGAAAAGCAAAGAAACTTGGAAACAGCGCGGATGAGTGCACAAATGACATGCAATGTTGACTGTGGGGAAGGAAGCTTACCGTATGATTAAGAATTCACATGAATTCCCACAGAAATTCAGATTAACCACATCTTCGCATTCTGTTCCCTTCCATCTGAAGGCTTGTTCGAGAGGAAGAAACATCAGGTTAAAGTTTGTACGAATGTATTTTGTACCGCTTGTTAACAGAAAGGCAATTTGGCTGCGCATGTTCAGTAAATTTTTGTTTGAAGTGAATAACCGCTGCTATGCGCCGATCAGGGTTTCCCGCGAAAGAAGTGAAGGAGGAAAATTCGTCGGAAAACAATAGTGGAACGAGCTCTTGAGACAAGTTTTCTTGTCATTTTTCCCTCTGTAACTTAGATGGAAGCGTCCTAGTCTTATATGGTTGTGTGGTGTGCGAAAGGAAGTCACAATCGATTGATTTTCCAAAATCAAAAGGGTATACAATCGAGTTCAATTCGAATCCTCTTAAATAATTGTTGGTGCGATCGATGTAGATGATCCTTTTTGTGAATGATACAGGAGGCCTGTCGAAGAGCACAGACGTATTGGAAAGTAATTTATTCGTGTCATTGCTATCTCAACAAATCGAATACATTTGTACTACTTACTTTCCTTTGAGTGTTTGAGAGCTTCAACTTCCAGTGCAATGTATTTGCAATTTCAGCAAATAATAAAAGTTCACAGAAGTTTAGGTTTTGGTTGAAAAGTTTTTTTTCTCGAATCACAGCCGGCGGGAACGATACTGAAACACAAAATGTCACTGTCGCGTTGAGAAAAGTAAGATAATATTAGCACTAGAGATATGACGTCATAACTTGGGGAAAATGGTAGAATAATTATGGATTTTATCAGAGGAAAGGTCCTTTTCAATCATCAGTCTTGAAAATATCATCACATGTGGTTTATGACGTGAAAAAGTTTACTGAAACCTGATCATTTTATTTTGTTCAAACTACCCCTAAACCTCAACAGATGAGAATTGCACCATGACTGGAGAGGTGTGAACAAAAAAAGAAATACTGGCCTATTGCCTAATTGTGAATAAAATCCAAAAACACCTTGAGCCTCCAGTTGTAATAATAATAATAGTTAAATGAATCAATTATTATTCCAATAAAATTTATAATCGACTTCATCTATCCTTGCTTCCCAGAAACTTCAGATACACCTCTCACAACCTTACTTTTCAAATGATGCACGATCCTCGCAGTAGATAGCGCTATTTAAGCAATAGCGAAAATCAGACCTGAAAAAAATCAGGCCTGTACGGGACTGGAACCACTGACCTCTGCGATACTAGTGCAGCGCTCTACCAATTGAGCTAACAAGCCAACTGGGAGCAGGCCGTTAAGTTGATTCGTAATAAACCCGTGAAAGTGATAAATGAGATACAATGAAATATATGAAGTTCATATATTTTGTACTGCGGTATTAGATACATATGATGCACGATCCTCGCAGTAGATAGCGCTATTTAAGCAATAGCGAAAATCAGACCTGAAAAAAATCAGGCCTGTATTTCATTTATCACTTTCACGGGTTTATTACGAATCAACTTAACGGCCTGCTCCCAGTTGGCTTGTTAGCTCAATTGGTAGAGCGCTGCACTAGTATAGCAGAGGTCAGTGGTTCGAATCCCGTACAGGCCTGATTTTTTTTTTTTTCAGGTCTGATTTTCGCTATTGCTTAAATAGCGCTATCTACTGCGAGGATCGTGCATCATATGTATCTAATACCGCAGTACATAATATATGAACTTCATATACTTCATTGTATCTTACTTTTCAACTTATTAAATTATAAGAGTTATCCGCAGTGACAATTTAATTAGAACGTGTACCGAGCTGATCAATCACAGTGACACTAGCTCATTAGTATAGTGACACTTCTCTCCCTTTTATTGGGTCCTTGCGGAATATTTTATCTTATCCGTCCCTGATGATCCCGTTGAGTGGTGAAAGCTCTGACTACTACAATATTTTACAGTAATTCAAGGCCACATTAGTGTTTTTATTGTTTTTTTGAACAGCTGATAGTATCAGTAAGGACAAAAACCAAATTATTTCCCAAGGCTTGTATCCCCTGGGAACAAGACTGTATGAAGTCAGATTCAAATAATGAGAAGAGTTTTGTTGACCTCTTTATGAAAACTGGATGATTAACTCCTATTAGATTTTAGAGAAGTAAGACTGAAGTCAAAAGGAGACTTTGATACTGCATATTAAGTGGTAATGGGCACCAACCTGACTGCTAACTAAAGAAATTTATCGACATTTGCCAGGGGGGTTTGGCTGTGTCAGTTTTACAGGAGACAAATCATGTATGAATCACTCAAGAAATTTATCAGCTCTCATTCTGGAAGCTTAAACACTCCTAAGGAATACAACTGATCACTACTCACATTCATTTTCACTGAAATATGGACAAAACTTCGGAAAACTTTAATGGTAATTTTATCGTTACAAATAGAGTATACATAACTCCTATATAGCATATTAGTCTAGGAAAGTTGTGTACAGAGAACTAAAGACTGATAATTTAAACAAGAAGTAAACTTCTGGGAATAACGACAAACTCTGTCACAGCCATCCACTCTGTCTATAGTACCAATTATTGGGTCACTTCACATTACCTTAAACAGAAGAGAACATAAGAAATAAGAACTTCAAGATCATGAGACATACAGCAAAGTGAAATATAACTAAGCTGGTTTGAAATTCATTGTGTACTTCGACTCAAATGAAATGAACAGGACAGAATACAGCTGACGCCATTCGTTTCGAATAACAAGAAAGTGAAGAAAACGGCAACAGTTTTACTCATGAGACAAAACCCACGCATTTTTTTGAGGTAAATGGACTAGTTAGACCAAAGCTAGATAGATAAACAATTAACTGACAGTAGTGAGGGATTTGGGGGCCATTTTATAAATAAGTTTTACCGAAGTTTTTCCTCTAGTTAGCACATGAAGCTCGAAAAGGCAATAATCAAAATTACCTCCAAAACACAGTAAAAAAATAAGCCTAAACCGTAGTTGATAGAGGAAAGACCATAACCGTTGTTAAGACACGTGGCTACCTACCATATACAATAGACTTGGAGAGCAAAAAGACCAAAGACGGTTTTGGGTCATGACTTGGAAAATCCACCAAAACCTCCCGAAAAATAATTTGCCGAGGGTTGTAGTAAGAGCGACTTAATCCTGAAGCTGGAACATTTTTTAAGGCCTTGTGTCCTATATGACTGTAAAGAGAACGAAAAGACGATGTTATTTAAAGTGATTTGATGTTTGGGGGCCACTTCAAACTTGACGCAATGTTACTTCGAAGTTGAAGCAAAATAAGATCAAAATCTAAAGTTCCGTCTTTCCTCGTATCAAATATCTCACAATCGTCTCCACATACAACTTTGGGATTAACAAAAATTAAACAGCAACATCTTAAGACTAACCTTCAAGGTTTGTTGTCTCATGTGTACATTTAGATCTTCAGTAAATAAAATCTCAAACTTCAAGTTTTCGGGGTTTTTTCGCGTTTTGTTCGCACGTTGATCGTTCAAATATCCTCAACCGAAGAGCCAGCAAACACCATGAGTATCCACAGAGTTAGAAATGTTGGTGAACTTGTCATACTCCTTCATCCATCTTCAAAAGCTATTACAAAAATGTGGCGATCGTCCAGTTGAAACCTCGCACAAACGCGTCAAAAACTACAAATGGCGCCGAATGCGACAAAGTTATTCCACTCGCGCACAAGCAGACAAAATGCCCGTCTGTTCGGCTTGTTATGTAATGTATTACGTCACACATCCTAGACACATTAACTTTGTTGCTGTTCACCACGTGCTCGTCCGTTTTGAGTCGCAAATCATAACATGGTGTTTTAGGAGCGGGATTTTCAGCCGAAGATCGTTCAAACCGAAACAAATAGCCGCTGAAAACCAAGACACTCACAAAAGGTATCACACAAGTAGGCTGTGAAGACCTCAGTTTCCACGGATTCACGCTCACGCCGCTTCGAAGTTAGAACTGTTTGCCGTCGTATGCGTAAACTAAAAACATATCACAATTCATGATCCCTCCGCCGTCAAAAATGGATATCACAGAAGATCAAGCCTCAAATTTGGAATTCTTCAAAGACGGCTGTGAGAATTATGCTACCGCTACCAAACTGGAACAAAAAGACAAGAAAATAGTCGCAGCCACGTTTTTGTCGATCACGGGTAAAGAATGCCTTCACGTCTGCAGAAATTTCCCTATGCTCGAAGATGAAAGAGAAGATGCTGATGTTATCCTCTGAAAGCTTGACGAATATTTTGTTCCCAAACGAAATACGATTTACTGAACGGTATGCATTTAACTGTCGTTCTCAGAAACCCGGTGAAAGCTTTGAACAGTTCTTAACTGAACTTCGCAAACTTGCCGCTACGTGCCAGTTCGGTACATTTGAAGATGAAATGCTTCGTTACCGCATCGTCACTGGTTTACGAGATCACGGACACCGCGAACGTCTCCTACAGGAAACTACGCTCACTCTTCGAAAAGCCATCGATATTTGTCGCACAAACGAAATGGCAGCAAGTCAACGACACAAAATGGAACAAACCGACACTGTTCATCTCGTTCACGGGAACAGGAATCCTCGCAAGAATCCTCGCAAGGTCAAAAATTGCAAATACTGCGGAGACTCCCACGAAGCTGGAAACTTCCCAGCATTTGGCAAAACGTGCTCTAAATGTAACAAAAAAAAAATCACCTTGCAAAAGTCTTTCGCTCCACCCCCATGCAGAGCAATTAGAAAGCAAAGAAGAAATCCAAAGATACGCGACAACGAGTAAATCAGTTGAATGAAAATAGCGCATCGGACAGGCCTAACAGCGACGAAAGCATCTACTCCATACACTCTCATAGAAGTAAGAAGCAGTACATTACAGAAATTCGGCCGACAAAACAGAAGACAACACTCCACTCAAATTTCAGGTTGACACAGGAGCTTCGTGCAGCACCATCACTCTAAAGGATTACAAGAAATTCACCAACGAAACGCCTGAAAATTCCAGTGTCAAACTCAAGTTGTATGACCAGTCTCTGATACAACCCACAAGCAGCAAGAAACTGTATTGTTCAGCTAATGGTGTGAGAAAGAAAGTCCACTTCGAAATTGTGGAGCATGCATTCACATCTCTACTTTCAGAAAGAGCCTCTGAAGCCCTGAAGCTTATTCACTTCAATGAAAAATGTATCCTGCATGTCGACCTTCAGCGATCAGTCACTAACCCAAGAGAAAATCCTTCATAACTATCGTGATGTCTTCACTGGTCTTCGTAAACTACCTGGTACCTACCATATCGACATGGACCCTAATGCCAAACCCGTTTAAGAAAATACAAGACATGTGCCAATTCCACTTAAAGATGAGCTTAAAAACAAGATTGAAGAGCTTGAGTCCATGGGTGTTATTGCAAAAGTTACAAAGCCAACTCCCTGGATCAGTAATATGGTTGCAATGAGAAAGCCGAACAAACTCAGACTATGTCTAGATCCTCTGCATCTGAATAAAGGAATCGTCAGAAACCATTGTCCAACGCCCACTGTGGAGGATATCGCACCTATGCTAACAAAAGCTAAAGTCTTCTCTGTTGTAGATGCTAAAGACGGATTCTTACAAGTTGTCCTAGATGAACCGTCCAGCTACTTAACGACGTTTTGGACCCCCTTCGGTCGTTATAGGTGGCTACGAATGCCCTTCGGAATCAAATCTGCCCCCGAAGAATTTAAAAGACGACTTGATGAATGCCTCGAAGGTCTGGAAAACATCGCAGTGATCCACGATGACATAGATATCTTTGGATCTGGTGATAACACGGAAGAAGCCACTACATCCCGTGATGTAGCATTCAAAGCTCTCCTAGACAGATACAGAGAGCGAGGCTTAAAGCTGAACAAAAAGAAATTACGCTTCAAGCTCAAGAAAGTAGCATACACGGGCCACATACTAGGATCAAAAGGTCTTCAAGCTGACCCAGAGATGATCCAGGCCATCCAGAATATGCCCCGTCCCACAGATGTACATGGAGTTCAACGCCTGATAGGAGTAGTTACCCACCTTTCTAAGTTCCTACCACTGCTCAGCACTGTCTGCCAACCCCTGCGTCTCCTAACAGATAGCAATTCTGTCTTTGATTGGCTACCTCATCACGAAGATGCCTTTGTCGGCATTAAGGAACTAATCACCCAAGCACCTGTTTTGCGTTATTTTGATGTCAGCAAAGAAGTCACCATTGAGTGTGACAGCTCTAATGTCGGCCTTCGCGCTGCCCTCACCCAAGGAGGGACAAACAGTTGCTTATGCTTCTCGCGCATTAACCAAAACAGAAATGAACTATGCGCAAATCGGAAAGGAATGTTTAGCAATTGTATTTGCTGCTGAACGATTTGAGCATGACATTCTGGGAAAGAACACTGTCCAAGTACTGCCTGATCACAAGCCTCTAATGATAATCTTGTAAGAACATTTGTTATCCTACTGACGCTAGTCATTATCTAGAAGTTCAAGTGATCAACAAGTATTTCATTGCGTCAGAGATGGTGACTACTCGATATTTGTGGGGTAAATTATTGATCGGCATTAAAATTCAACACACTGTCCGTATAATTTTTGAACCCCTCAATGGGATAAATGATTGACGAAATTTCAATTCCGCTGCTCGGAACGAAAGCGACACACTCAGCTGATTATCAAAGTTAAGCGAAATTGTTAAATTAATCGCGGCTGCGAGTTTTGCCGCAAAAGCTGACTTTTTGAGTTAAAGCGTTGATAATCGACGAAAAGAATGTGCCAGAGTAGAATGCGACGTGTCAAATGCGACTCCTCAGCCACAGGGAATACCTAACAACAATGAGTGCCTTGAAATACTCTGAATAATGGTTTTGAGAAAACCTCGTTCAATTCAACTTATACTATGATGTTCTTACAATTTTTTCGCTTCCAGATCAGGGATTTTCCTCGAATATTGAAACTTACACAATAATAGAAAGAATGAATCACAGATCGAGAGATCTAGAAGCATTTCAAATTTAAAGACATGAAAATTATGACTTGTAACTAATCAGAGTGTTATAAACGTGCGAGCCAGTGAGCCATGCGAGCCAAGGGTGAGCCATGCGAGCCAAGGGTGAGCCATGCGAGCCAAGGGTGAGCCATGCGAGCCAAGGGTGAGCCATGCGAGCCAAGGGTGAGCCATGCGAGTCAAGGGTGATCCATGCGAGTCATGCGAGCCACAGTCAAAATGTTAGGAATTTTCATTTGTTACATTTACATTTATTTGTTACATTTACATTTATTTGTTACATTTACATTTATTTGTTACATTTACATTTATTTGTTACATTTACATTTATTTGTTACATTTACTCTTCGAAGAACAAATTCATAGAAAAACACGGCAACTAGGCAATCGTTTTAAACTGATGAAATCCCAAGCAATCTTTTTGCAACTCCGCGCAGATCCTGAAAGAAATCGACCAAAAATGTTCATAAAAAAATCAATTACTTACATCGAAGTGATGATTTTTCAAGTAGAAAAAGATGACAGCAGTCAATGCTGACGGACTAAACCCGATTTGAAAAGAGGCGTTATAGTAGAAGCATTTACCGTCAGCTAGTGGGTCGAACCCTACCTCGAAACCAGCTTCTGCTACTCTCTGGTGGCGAGTTTTGAAGAAAGACTTGTCTGAGGGAAGAGACAGCCACCTGCAGCAGTCGGTCAACCGACAGAGTTTTGACAACTCAGATTCACTTAAGAGCGAAGCTGTTAAAATTACGCGACTTACTCACCATTCTTGACGCCAATACACGGAATTGCCCCGGAAGTACTGTTCTCTTTTCTCCTGAATTATTTTCCACGTGGATATCAATGAATGACGGGAGTCAACGGATATCATTCAACTATCCATTCGAGTAGCGGTAGGGCGGTGGAGCCGTACGTTTTTCTCAGAAAATTTTTTTACTTAAGTCGAACCTGAATTAATTTTGTCGCATTGTTTTTATTTTTTTGCGGATCCTGAGCGATTTGAATAGATAATTTTTTCTCTAAATAACAAAAACATAAAACAAAGAAAAAAATTCGTCCAACTCTGGACAGCCATTACTATGAGCAAGACTTGGCACAATGTATAGATGTTTAGAGCATTTTTCATATTTGACGCAGCAGCAGCAATAGTTCTGGCAACCGAAGCGAAATTAGGATTTTTCTGGGAATATTTCAATTTTAAGCACTTTTGTAGTTAAATTTAAAATTAATTTCCCACGGACAGAGAGAGTACCCTGTCAGCGAGGTTGAACCGTTTATACCCGTCCCCAGAATCATCTCCGCTTTCAAGATGGCGGGCGGGCGGTTTACAGCGATAGTTTAGTGATAGTCGGGCGCGAAATGATCGACGATCTTCCAGATCCTGGACCAATCGAAGAAAAAGACGTACTCGTAAAAATGGCTCGTATGACTCGCATGGCTCGCACCGTGGCTCGCAGATTTTGCAGACGCAATTAATCACGTTCCAAGTCGGCGATTTCCCTTGACTACCAAAACTTTGGGGCTTCTAAGAATCCTAAAGATAATCGCGTTGCGTATTTTCTAAATGACTGAAGTACTGACCGTTCATACAAGGAGGCACTTTACCTATAGACAACCACAGCAATGTTCTTCGCCCAAACTTACTCAAATTCTCTGAGAGGAATGATGGGGGATATAGACCATAACGAGTTAAAAGTCGTGCGCTATTAAGAGCATAAACACTGTTGATGCGATCTTTTCTCGTGGAATATTATGGAATATTCCATGATTCACTTGCATTTTTTTTTCACCGTCCTTTCGGCGAGCGTGTGTGTGTGTGTTGGTAATTATAAGCACAAAGTGTACAAAGCTTTAAAGCACATTTGCTGAGCTATTGTTCTGTCCATTAAATCTTTCGTTTTGTCATATTTTCATTGCTGTCGTCGTCGTTGTTTGGCTAAGGTCCCTTTCTTTCTAAAGCGGAGCAGTAGTCCATCGTCTGTTGCTCACTTATTTTTGCTCATTATGATGAATTGTTGTGAAGATTTTACTGAATCCTAAATTATTCCTATTTTTGTAAGAGCATTGCGATTTTACCGATGTAATAGGCTAGAAATGAATTGATATTATTATTATTATAGAAGGGTTACAAACTAATTTACTGATTAAATATTTAATGTAGATAAGCTCAGTGGATTTAAGGAAACATGACCAAATACTATTGATGATGGGGGAGGGGGGGGAAGGGACATATCCCACCAAGAAGGTGGTGCATCACTCTGAGATGTGACACACTTCTTGTAAACAGTTCTTCACTTTAAGGAGGGGGCATTGGGGTTTGCGGTTTTAAGGTTTTGGCTACTTTTTAGATTGGTTTTCGGTTTTTGCGCCAAAAAACGTCGATTTTTTGGTTTTGTCGTTCATTGCGTTTTGCGGATTTTCCGTTTTCAGCATTTGGTTTTCGGTTTCCGCCAACCATTTTGACGGGTACTCGGATTTGGTATCCGATGTGCTTTTTCGGTTTTTCATATTGGGGATCTGGTTTCTGTTCGATCTAAGCAGCAGTTATACGCCTCTGCTGATCTCGAATAGCCGCGAAACCTATGTTTCTTCACTTGTAACCACAGTATCAGATCGATTAAGATTTTGACAACTAAGATCCGCAAATTTATCGGTTTAGGCAGTTTTGCAAACGGTTTTCCGGTTTTGATCTAATTTCTTTACGGTTTTGCGGTTTCTAATATACCCCAATGCCCCCCTCTTTTAGATGAAATAATACCATGACACTCGTCATTTGTATTGTTGTTTTTGGTAGCTTAGAGATCTCAATGGCACGAAAGAGTGGATACAGCAAAATCTCCAGTGTAGAGAGCGAAGAAAAACCCAAGGAAGTTAGCTGTCTGTCCGCTCTTCTCTTTCAGTGGATGAACAGAGTTTTCAAGACAGGCAGTGAAAGGCCTTTAGATCAGGATGACTTTTTACCTTTGTCCGAGGAAAACTCGGCCCGTTCTTCGACCGATAAACTTCAAGAGAGTTGGAACAAGGAGAGAGATAAATGCAAGAAAAAAGGAAAAAGACCCAAGCTTTGGAAAAGCGTGTTGAGTATGCTGACTGTCAACGATCTCTTGGTTATTGTGTTCGGGAACGTTTTGTATGCAGCTTATCATATTCTCAGTCCATTGTTTCTCGGATATCTTGTGTCCAAATTAATATCAGCTACAACACAGGAAAATTTTCCTCTCTATGTTTGCGCTTTGAGTTTGTGTTTCATTGCAGTGGTTGGAACCTTCGGTATCCATCACATGGGCTACAGGACCGAGCTTTATGGAATCCGAGTGAGTAGTGCACTAAGGGGTTTGGTGTACCGCAAGGTAAGCACAACTCATTGAGCCCTTTTCACTTGAACTACTTAGGTTGGCAATCCACTTGATTTTGATTGTTTCTTAAACGCCAAATATTATACGGACACTTCTTTCAAAAAAAATAAACAACAAACAAACAAAGAGCTTGTGTCATTGTCGACGCGTCAAAGGCAAGTCAATGCAAGTGAGGCCGAGAGAATAGAATGGAATAGACCTTTTCAGCTTTATACGTCATAACTGGTCCCAGGGTCTGAAATGGGGTAGCCAACAGTCGCGAAGTGTAGAGAATGGTTCTCTTTCGTTGTTTCTGTAACTGCTACAATATATCCACAAATTCGGAGTTGTCTTTTCATGAATACCCTGAGGATCCTTCAGTGCGTCTACGCATAGCGGCCGCATTTTACTGATGAGCCAGGTGGTTGCTGGGATACGTGCTATAAACGCGCATGCCCTGAGGATGCTAAGCTTCAGAAGCTCAGTATCCATGCTATAAATATTTAACTTCTAACTGCATGAATTTTTATTTTAATCTGCATAGGTAAATGGTTAGAAACCCGGAAGAATAATGAATCACCTCTCGATTTCTTTATGTCATGGCTGTTTCCAGTTTCTTTTGAAACAGATATGGGCTTTTAGAATAAAATAAGATCAAAATTAAGACTTAGAATAATTTCGTTTTGGTATCTTATACCTGATAAAACTTCATAAACATTGAGCTCGAGTCTTGTGCTAATAATATTCCTTTTAAAAACAATTATTTTCTGCAGACGTTACTAATCAGCAAGGAAAAGCTGCTCAATTTTACGACCGGGCGTGTGTTTGACCTGATATCCAACGATGTTAAGAGAATGGAGGAACAAACTGCCCTATTCTTCTTCAAATTTCCTTTCTTTGTTCTTGAAATTGTATTTACAGTGATTATTCTTGGTCACTTGATTGGCTGGCAAGCTGTCTTGGCGGCCATCTTTCTTTGCGTTTTAGTTCCCTTTTTGGCTGGCTTATCCTATTGTAGTGCTGCAGTGCGTCTACGCATGGCGGCCGCGTCCGATCAACGCATTTCCCTGATGAGTCAGGTGGTTGCTGGGATACGTGCCATAAAAGCGCATGCGTGGGAAGATGAATACAGGGAAAGGATAAGAGATATTCGCAGGTAAGGGCAATGCAAGGCGTTGCAAGCCTTCTACTTTTTCATCTGCAACAAGTCCTACTGGTATTCTTAATTGTCCCTAAAACTGTCAGCTCTACACCTAAACTTTCGACAGTACGTTAACAAATTTGTAATTAGTAGCACAGGGAAAATCAAAATCTTAAATGACCTTGTAATGTCCTGTTTATAATCATAATTTCAGGCGGGAAATTAGCGCCATGCATGAGAAGAACATCCTTCAATCAACTGTTGATGGCTTGATGTGCAGTGCATCGGCGGTGGCAACCCTGGTGTTAATCCTCGCTATGGTGCTGACTGGTCAGGCTCTTAACCCTGTTAAAATTTTCGTGCTCCTTTCTTATGTCAGTGTTCTCATGAGAAATATCAACCTTGGACTGGCTTATACCTTTTTTTTAGTATACGAAGCTTATGTTTCGCTGGGTAGAATCGAAGAGTTTCTTCTCCTAGAAACACTGCCCCAAAGTTCCGATGATGTGCGAGAAGAGAACAGAGGTGACCCAAAAATTAGTTTAGTCAAACCGAAGAAAAAAGGTCAGGTTGCTACCGAATCAAAAGATTTTATTGGGCCGCTATCTTTGTGTGTGTCAAATTTAACATACAAGGGAATTGATCGCGAACATGAATATATTCTTCAGGACATCGAGTTTGTCACTACTTCAAAGAGTTTAACATTGATAACGGGGCCAGTGGGTAGTGGAAAATCCACTCTTCTTGCGACTATCGCTGGAGAAATCACACCTACGAGTGGAACTGTAACCAGCCAAGGTATGATCATTTATTTGCCTCAAAATGCCTGGATTTTTTCTGGAACCGTAAGAGACAACATTTTGTTCGGTTTGCCATACAAAGAATCCAAGTACGCTCAAATAGTCGAGGCCTGCGCTCTCAGAGAAGATATTG
>NC_142532.1:19272378-19294878 GCF_964205215.1 Stylophora pistillata
CCTAATGGAGTACCCCTAAAAGTCACGTATTGGTGAAATAAAATATTTCAGTTTATGAACATGGTGAATCGTTTAGATGTACATATCCTAAAATATATTGAGCTTACCAGCTCTCCGAATGTCACAGTTCGATACAATCCAGTTTTTTGGGAGACAGTTGACTAGGGCTCTCACTCTTACTGGTTCCTCCATTTTGGTTTTACCGCTGTGTAATGAGTCCTTTGACGAGAAGACAAACAACTCCATGTGATGAACAAAACCCACTCTTTCGATTTCTGCACGAGGTAAAATATTTAAGCTTACTGCATTTCCCAGATGAACAACCCCAGTCAGATTTATTTGCCGACCCGTCACTGTTTTATTTGGTTTGTTTACATACTTCAATTTATTGCGCTACAAATAGATGGGTGAGGAGAAGCTCAGTTTAAAGATATGGATTACCTTTTTAAGTCTCAACCTACAAATTTAAGCTTGTATCCTCATCGTTTCGACAATTAAGAAACCCATGAGGCCAATTGTGTTGTTAGATGGAGCGCCACACTTCTTACAGACGCCATACATACACAGGTATTTTGGATGGCGTAAAACCTGTTGCAGAATGAAGGTAATCCGTCCTTTTGGCCTCTTGAAGATCATATGAAAATAGGTGGTAGTCGGCCTATTAACGATAACGTTCATGGATGCTAGCTACATTAAAGCTTTCCGTTGGAAGTGGTCAGCAGTTTAATGTTAATTTCGAGATGGCGGTCAATTCGTGTACTACATCGAACTGCGACAATCGGAGAGCTGACAAGCTCTGAAAATATATCCGGATATGTACATCTAAACGATTCACCATGTTCATAAAGTATTGTATTTGACTAATACATGATTTTTAGGGTTACTCCATCCAGGTACTCCATGGAGTAGGGCTCCGTGTTTTGTCATCTCCCCATGGCAAATAACTTTTCCCAAAATCGAATTTTACACAATTTATGAATCGCAACGTTAAAACACTGAGCAGAAGATTGTATTCACCAAGTTTGAAGGATATGTAGCTTGGCTAAGACGCGCTCGATTAATTTTTCTAATTTTCCATACATTTGTCTGTAAATTTTTGCAGGGTAGAAGTGGCGGCGTGGAAAAAAATTACATACAAAATGTATGAAAAATTAGAAAATTAACTGAGCGTCTTCTATCCAACCTACATTCTTCAAACTTGGTCAATGCAATCTTCTTCTACTTAGTATTTTAATGTTGTGATTCATAAATTGCATGGGAAAGTATGATAACCCTGCAACGAAAACCATGGGGAATACAAGGATATCCTCAGAAGGGAAGAGAGGCATAGAAGGTCTTCTAAGAGAACATGGTCTTGAAAGTAGACTAAATGAGTTCCAGTTCACTTCTGTTACAACGCTTCGTACAGAAGGCATGTTCGGAGTATACAACTGAGATCAGGTGGTTCCATCTGCACTTGAATTTAAATATCTTTCTTCTCGCAGTGCATTGGAATGTGCAATGAAATCTGCTATGGGGCTTGGATTTAAGAGGAAGAGAGAGAGAGACGCGTTATGAACACAGAGATGACTGCCAAATGCCATTGCTCTACACACAGCGGAAAGATGATCGTTCTTTTATTAAGGAAAGTTCGCGGGTAAAGAAGGAGGCGAAGGAAATGCGTGACTTTTACCGTTTGTACGGAAAAGGTGTTAAAGTTAGTGGAGTGAGGCAAATCGACAAGCAGAGGCCAGGCTCTCTTCCTTTGTACTGCGGTTAGCCAAAAGCCAAGGTGACATTGCACGATCAAGAAAGTGCTCCTTTGTTGCAGTGGTTGGATTCTGTGACAAAACAAATGGAAGCAAAAGAGCTGAAAGGGCGAAAGGCAAAGAACCAAGTGTGTTTACTGAGCAATCATCCGAAGCCAGTGAGAAAAGTGTGATGGTGGTTGGTCATCAAGTAACCAAAGACGGCGTGGAGTACCTAGTGAAGGGCACACAAGAGCCTTACAGTGCCGGAATGTGGATCCCAAGAGAAGAATGTCGATCTCGCTCTTGTGGCGGCATACACAAGACGGCAGAGGGCTTCTCGTTACTCAACGTAGTCAACAGAACACTTCAGGCTCAGTTCTTTTACTCGTACAGGTTAGCACAACTAATACCTCATTAAAGGAAATAAACGATGCATGCTATACAACGAAAATACGGCCATTTTAAAGATGTTTTGTTTCTTTGTTAATTAAAATTGAAATGTTTTACTGTAAAGACGCTATTCATGGTTAAAATAATGCTAAACATGCAAAACGTGTAATATTTAAGGTTACACAAATAGTAATAAACGGCTAATCTTAGAATATATGCCGGGAATTCTAAAAATTTCCGGGAAAGTATGGCAAAAATTCGGGAGGATGATCCAAATTTCCTGGACGACTAAATTTAAGACCTAGTATTGCTCAAACAGCGTTTGTTGGAGTTTTCACGGGGGGGTACTCGATATATTCCTGGGTGGGGAGGTGCCGCGCGGCCCCTCATAGACAGACCCTGTTTAAGGCAAATATCGCTGATTAGAGCTTGTAAAAATTTTGCTGTTTATCTTTCAAGAAAAGATATCCTGTTTAAGACAAAAATTGATAAATCGATACCCTGATTAAGACAAAAAATGATAGATTCGATACCCTGTTTAAGACAAAAATCTCGAAAAATATACCCTGGCTGGCCGCACGTCCCCATTAAGCCCCTAAAAGGGAGTACCCCCCGGGAGTTGTCACCCCCCCCCCCCCCGTAACAATGTAAGTAGCCTTACTTTCCGTTATCAGTAAACTCGTGTCCTCTCAGGGAACTATTCATTACTTTATAGTTAGTGGCAAATTCTGCAAAATTCATGTTTTAAGTCTCAGATTAGAAGTCATACTTTCCCGACTTGTATACTCCATCCAGAAGTGATTTATCATCTTAAATGCGTAAATGTTGTCTTCGTGATCCAGGAGATTACAGCGTATCTTAATGTGCGAGTGTGAAATACGATGCCAGACCAGATAACAATCTCTCGAACCGCCAGCAGCACTGGCAAGATCACGGATCTCGAACCACGCGCAACACGTGCATCATCTGACGCGCTTAGAAACGACGAGTGGCCTACTCTCTCTTTGTATGATAAATTAGACATATTCAAGCCTTTTTACAAGGGCTATAATGCCACTCTCTCCGACTCACTGTCTAAAAAACATCCTCAAATGGTTACACCTTGAAGGGACGCGACCTTTTAAAACTACTCAGGTTCCAAACAATTGCAAGATACATGAAAGACTCGCTAAAATATCGCGGCGCTGTGTTATGGAACACTGTTTTCTACCATGAAAAAGAAGTTGGACGTTCGAGTCTCAATAAACTGAAAAAAACGCATACTTAATAGAAACTACTTTAAGGAATTCAATTTTGACATAGCGGTACTTTCCCGGCTTCTACTGCTCGCCGCTTAACATGCCGATTTTGATTTTGCTTGCACATGCACGGGTGTAAGTAGATAGATAGATAGATAGATTGCCTGCTTGCCGTGTTGCCAGCATGGTTGTCTTGATAGTGTAGTGGTCATCACACCTGACTAGTAACAAGAGGGACGTCGGTTCAAATCCCGCTGAGGGCAAATTTTCTTTTCAAACATTTATTCTATTATGTATGATTATTTGGGGTGTACAGGGTCAGGGTTTCCCTCGTATACAGAATATATATTTACAGATATATGTGAATATAATAAGAAAACTAGAAGGACCCTATACTTACCTTACTTAGTTATGCGGTGCCGGCGTTCTATTACTCGCTGCCATTGTATCTCAGTCAAGACGGAACTGGAGTGTGTCCAGAAAAGAGCGCTGGCTATTATTTTCTCGGGGAAAGACTACAGCGATGCTTTAGTCAGCACTAAACTAGCAAGCATTGAACGTTACAATGAAAATACTTGTAAGAAGACCTTTAATTCTATTTTAAATGATAAGAGTAACCGGTTAAAGAAATCTTTTAGCCTCAGCCAATAAGTCGTCTTACCATCTAAGACGATGGAGGCGTTTTGAAACACCAAGGTGGAAAACAAATAGGTTCAGGGACACATTTTTAATGAAATCTTGTATTGAGCATGATATTATGTAAATATAGCTTTATTAATTTTGATAATAGGTTTCATCATTTTACAGTATTCAATTTCACTTTTAGGCTTATTATTATTCTTACATTAGTCATACTATTAGATATTCTGTTACAATTTTTGTAAATACGCAATTCAGCCCCATAGAGGGCCAGCTGCCAGGTATTTATTTGTGAAATAAACCTTAACAAAACTGTTCTCACGAACCGTGCCATAAAGTTCACACACCTTAGTTGGTTTTGGAAGCAGAATGTCGCTGGTTCGATGTCTCTAGATAACTTACTTCGAGAACTTGTTTTCCCATCTCTTTTTTTCTACAAAATGCTATAATCTACAAGGCTTTTTCATGTTACGTGAGGATGACACGTATATCCTAAACTCTCAGTCCCCAGAACATCGGCACACCACGAAATTAAAAATCTGCTTATTTGTTGGTAATCGTCGATTTCTTGTAAATAATACAGACAACATTTCAACAATCGCACAGCGCGATGTAACGTGGTTTACTAATTATGCTTAAACAGGAAGCTCATTTCCCTTTAGGGGTCAATTTGATATTTATTTCTTTATCCGATCCTCAGTGGCAAATTCTACAAAATTTATGTTTAAAGTCTAGGATGAGAAGTCATACCAGAGGGGTACCTCTAGTAAGCACTTTATTCCCCTCCACCCCCCCCCCCCGCCATTTCCCAGTCAGTAATTTTTAGCCCCCTCCCTTCCCGCCATTTCCCGGTCAGTAATTTCTAGCCATGGATATGATATTTCCGTTGCTTGTTATGTATGCTGGGATAATGATCTGCATCTGGACAAATGGTCGCCCAGGTAGGATTGCCAGCCGCAGAGGTAGCTTAATTCATTGTTTAGTAAGTTATAATCAAGCGGAAAAGAGAAACCTCGTAATGCACGTTAATGACTGTATTTTTTACCGTTACTTGACAAACAGCGGATGTTGTCTTCGTGAAACGTTCCTCTCCCTCAAACCGATTACGACTTCCGGATTTCGATGATCAGTAGGGTCAAATTTTAATTTCTCGATTTTTAAACCGGCCGCAGGAAAATTCAATACTGTTTTTGTATAAAAACCTTGGAAATTGTGCTATTTCAACATGGTTGTTTTTCGCATGAAATGACATTGCTTGTGATTTCAAATGAAACTCTCGTTGTGCGCTGGCTCAATTTAAAATCATGCATATTATTTCCGACCAATTCACACTACACTCATTCGATTAAATATTTCTAGAAGTTTCGATGTGAAAGTGGGTGCTGGCGTCAAAGCTTGAAGGAGATACTAATTTGTGTCAAAGTCCAGTCATTTGAGTTTGCATTTAGTTGAATGGTTTGCTTCAACGAGCGATGCATATTGAATCTGATTGCAAGCTTTTCTTTCGCCTCAACGGGCAAATGTAACTCAATGGTCGAATTATTCACCTCAACGGGCAGAGAGTTTGACTCAAAGCTCAAATTTAACGCCTCAACGGGCGAAGAATACTGTGAATAAATTACCTGTGGTACTGAAGTCGCTTTCGACATAAAGCAGGTTGGCTTCAGAACTTCCTCTCTTTTCTCCCGAGACCAGCAAGCTGCAGTTGGCAGTTTACTCCGAATGAAAGCATTTTTGCCTAACACCTCACCGCTGCTGAATACACTGAGAAAAAACAATCTCCATGAAGTAGGACTTGATCGATATCTTGGCTCCTCCTGTTTACGAATCGGCAAAAATTTCTTACATGATAGACCAGCCAAACACAAAGATATATCTTGCCTTCCTCGAGAGTCATCACTAAACCGTTCATGACCTTGATGAATACTTCCACAAGCAATTAAAGACATCTATATTAACAATGCACCTCGTTTAGCATAGCGGGACGGCTGTACACGCTTGAAATCGATTGATATTTCCAGGAGTAATTTACGAGATGTCATCACAAGCACCACGGATATAAAAAACGCAATCGACTGCGCATGTCTCCGATCTTGCATCCGACAAATTTTGGCTTTTTCACGCTAATGTAAAGAATAGGCTGCTGCCTCGCTAGGGCTCGCCAGCAATAATTCATGAAACTTTTTTTAATCACCTGGTGATCCTTGCAATCTTATAATCTCCGAGCGGTGCGATTTGGCCACGAGTCTCTTTTTTTCTCGCTTTAGTAGATAACCAATTGCAAGGAGTCTTCAAGGATTTCAGTTGTCATTTGCAAGGCTTCAAGTTTTCATTAATTATGGCCAGGCTTAACTGGTAAATAAAAACCGGTTTTTTTTCCGCGCAAGCGAAAAAAGACAAAGAGTCAAGGTCACCTTACTTTTTCTCTTTTTGCGTCATTCAAAATGTTGGAAAGTGTACGTTACATTTATTAATCTATTACGTAACCAAACCGCATGTGGGCAGCACGTGTCTTATCGCCCTACATATGGTCCTGTTCCACGTGCTTAGAATGAGACGTGGTGTGTGTTTTCGTGAGAGTTGTGACAGGGAGTTAACTGGAGTGTAATAGCAAAATCGAACCAAGAAAAAAAATCGTGAGTACGCTAGCTTTTGAACGTTTTCGACACAGTGGCGACCCTGCCAGGACAGCGTTGGAAATCATGGAGAAACAGATTGCCGAACTTGAGGGCAAATTGAAGACGTTGAATTTTCGCTTGAAGAAGACAGGAGATGTCTTATAGAAAGACGACCGAACGGCCTTTGAGAGGCACAAAGTTTCCGTTGAAGCCCTAGTGACCACGGTAGTGAAGTTGAAGGATTCCATTGAGGAACAAAAGTTCACGAACGGCGAAGACGACGAAGCGGTACAAGAATGGGCCGACGAAATCGAGCTAGTCATTAACGAAGGAGACGCCTGTATACGCGAACTGGAAGAACGAATTGAGCAAATCGATCGTAATCTGAAACACGCAACCGTGCTCCATGAGCACAAGAGAGAAGTCGAACTAGAGAAAGAGAAAATGGTGCAACAACAAAAAGCTATTAATCGAGCACATGCGGAAGAATTGGAATTTGAGAAGAAGAAGTTGGAGCTCAAACAAGCTCAAACGGAACCGCCGGAAACTATGCACGGGCAAATGGCTAGCAACGTGGTGAGAATGCCCAAGCTCGTGATCACAAAATTTGACGGGACGCCACAAGATTGGCTGCGTTTTTGGGGACAGTTCCAAAGTCAAATTGATGATTCCAGTGCCCCTGAAGTCACAAAGTTCTCTTACTTGAAAGAATTGGTGAATATGAAGGTGCAAAATCTCATCGACGGTCTTCCGTTTACGCCTGAAGGTTACCAAAAAGCTAAAGATCTACTCACAAGAAGATATAGGAAAGCGAGTGAAGTCGTGGGAACTTACGTTAGGAATATTTTGGAACTACCCACCATGCGCGAGAGAAACGTAAAGAAGATAGATGAGTTTTACGAAGTACTACTTTTCAATGTAGAGTCATTGCGAACATTGAAGAGCTTATCCAAATTGGACGCCGCGGTTCGATTTACATTCGACAAACTTGAGGTGATAAAGAACGAACTTGCTATGATAGATGAAAATTGGTGTGAATGGACTTTTGTAGCATTCTTAGAGGCGTTGGAGAAGTGGACGATTAATAATCCCATTTCAGATGAACCGAGACCAAAGAGTTCAAATTTCCGTCGAGATCAGTCCAGAGCTTTTTTTGCCAAACAACAAGAAACCGGAAACCAGTCGAGGGCGAGCCCAGGGGCGTGTCTTTATTGTTGTGGCGAACAACATAAAGCAATTAACTGTGATTACGTCCAAAGCATTGAAGAAAGGAAGAAAATACTTGCCGATAAGCGCTTGTGCTTCAATTGTACCGGAGCCAAACACCGGGTCAGCAATTGTAAGAGCAGAAATACTTGCAAAATTTGCGATGGAAAACACCACACTTCGATATGTGACAGGAAGGAGAGACGAGAACCAGGTATGACTGCAAATTTAATTGGCGATTTCAGTGTTATTCATCCCGTAGTAGTCATAAACATGGGTGGATATAAATTCAGAGCTCTCTTGGACAGTGGCGCTAGCCATTCGTATGTTTCGTCAACTGCGATTGAGTTACTTAAAGCTAAAGTGAAGAGTACGAGTTTGCGTCAAATCGCCATGCTTACAGGCGTTGAAACCAGAACTATGCAAGTATACGAAGTTGTCATGCATTCCGGGACAGGAGATTTCTCACTAAACGTGAATGTCACGAAAATCGAAAAAAGGGAACTGTTGACCTTAGACAACCCAAGGTATTCCGACCTCGTAAAAAATCACCCTCACCTGAGAGGCGTTAAAATGGACGATAGTGATACAAGGGCTCGCTTACCTGTGCACGTGATTATCGGCGCTAATGACTTTGCCAAGATACGGACAAGTGATCGTTTACGGGTCGGACGTAGAGGAGATCCAGTAGCAGAGCGTACACGTTTCGGGTGGACTATAATGTCCCCCAGAACAGATCTAGGCAACGCGTACCTTGCAGTGAGTTCTACGGTGGATCACAACCGACTCTGCGCCCTAGATGTCTTAGGACTAGAGGACAAACTATCTACTCACCAGAGCGACGTCCACGAAGAATTTAAGGAGCAACTGGCCAGGAGTCCAGACGGCCGATACGAAACTGGACTACCCTGGAAAGGGAACTGTCCTGAGTTGCCCAATAATGGTGCGGGCAGTGTGCGCAGAGTGAACTCTCTTCTACGGAAATTAAAGAGAACTGATATGCTAGAGCAGTAGGACGACATTATTCGGGAACAGTTAGAAGAAGGTGTGGTTGAGAAGGCACCAACAAAGGTAACAGGCAAATAATTCTACATGCCCCACCGAGCAGTAATACGCGACAATGCCGAATCAACCAAGCTACGAGTGGTATATGACGCCTCGGCCCGTGCGTATGACGGTGCGCCTTCTTTGAATGAGTGTTTACACACTGGTCCCTCACTACAGAATGAGTTATGGAATGTTATTGTCCGCAACAGATTCCATCCTATTGCAGTTGCCGGAGATATGCGAAAGGCCTTCCTGCAGATACGTGTTAAGGAAGCTGAACGTGACGCATTGAGGTTCCACTGGATTAAAGACAAATCGACCGAAAAACTAGAAGTGCTGAGGTTTACGAGAGTGGTGTTTGGTCTTGTTCCTTCTCCTTTGCTACTCAATGCCGTGATACAACAACACCTGGAAAGTGTGCAGTCCGAGTACCCAGGAAATGTACAAGAAATTAAGAACAGTCTGTATGTAGATGATTTGATTACCGGAGATACTACCATGGAAGGTGCGCAACAGCTCAAACATCATGCAGTAGAGATCTTTAATTGTGCAAGGTTCACCTTGCACAAATGGCACTCAAACGTGCCAGAACTAGTAGGTGACTGCACCGATGACGAGCCTTCGTTTGCTAAACAACAACTTGGTGCATCGTCAGCTCGTGAAGAGTGCAAACTACTGGGACTCAAATGGGACAAAGGGGATAACACTTTACATGTTTCACTCCCATCTCCGCCTGCTACATTGACCAAGCGGGGCATCCTCGCCAACTTAGCGAAGATTTATGACCCGTTAGGACTTGTGTCACCTGCAATGTTAGAGGGGAAACAAATCTATCGGGAAACCAGTGAGATGAAGTTGAGCTGGGATACCCCACTTCCCGAGGGGATTGCGAAAAGGTGGCTAAAATGGGACAAGAATGCACCGGATGATGTGTACTTTCCTCGCAGTCTTGTTCAGTACCAGGAACCGGTCGACAATATTAAACTTCATGCATTTGGTGATGCAAGTATTCACGGTGTGTGTGCTGCTGTGTATGCTGTGGTTACACAGGTGTGTTTTAGGGCGCAGAGTCGGTTGTGATCCACGGTAGAATTCACGGCAAGGTACGCGTTGAGCATGTAAAGATGAAATAAACAATTTTTAAAAATCGAGTTTCCAGATGGGATTTGAACCCACGACCCTCCGTGATCTAGTCGGATGCTCTAACCACTGAGCTACAGGAGACTCTATGGTGTGCAAGGGTCAATTAGTGGGTATTGCGTGATGCGGTTCCAGTCAATACCCACTAATTGACCCTTGCTCACCATAGAGTCTCCTGTAGCTCAGTGGTTAGAGCATCCGACTAGATCACGGAGGGTCGTGGGTTCAAATCCCATCTGGAAACTCGATTTTTAAAAATTGTTTATTTCATCTTTACATGCTCACTTTGGAGGCTGGTTGGCTGCATGTGATGCTTTAATGCATGTGATGCTTTAATGTGACAGCGTGATGCTGTTAGTGAGCTTCTATGCGCTAGCTGATGTTTGGCTGTGTAGCCGCGTGATGCGGTTCCAGTCAATACCCACTAATTGACCCTTGCTCACCATAGAGTCTCCTGTAGCTCAGTGGTTAGAGCATCCGACTAGATCACGGAGGGTCGTGGGTTCAAATCCCATCTGGAAACTCGATTTTTAAAAAAAGGTACGCGTTGCCTAGATCTGTTCTGGGGGACATTATAGTCCACCCGAAACGTGTACGCTCTGCTACTGGATCTCCTCTACGTCCGACCCGTAAACGATCACTTGTCCGTATCTTGGCAAAGTCATTAGCGCCGATAATCACGTGCACAGGTAAGCGAGCCCTTGTATCACTATCGTCCATTTTAACGCCTCTCAGGTGAGGGTGATTTTTTACGAGGTCGGAATACCTTGGGTTGTCTAAGGTCAACAGTTCCCTTTTTTCGATTTTCGTGACATTCACGTTTAGTGAGAAATCTCCTGTCCCGGAATGCATGACAACTTCGTATACTTGCATAGTTCTGGTTTCAACGCCTGTAAGCATGGCGATTTGACGCAAACTCGTACTCTTCACTTTAGCTTTAAGTAACTCAATCGCAGTTGACGAAACATACGAATGGCTAGCGCCACTGTCCAAGAGAGCTCTGAATTTATATCCACCCATGTTTATGACTACTACGGGATGAATAACACTGAAATCGCCAATTAAATTTGCAGTCATACCTGGTTCTCGTCTCTCCTTCCTGTCACATATCGAGGTGTGGTGTTTTCCATCGCAAATTTTGCAAGTATTTCTGCTCTTACAATTGCTGGCCCGGTGTTTGGCTCCGGTACAATTGAAGCACAAGCGCTTATCGGCAAGTATTTTCTTCCTTTCTTCAATGCTTTGGACGTAATCACAGTTAATTGCTTTATGTTGTTCGCCACAACAATAAAGACACGCCCCTGGGCTCGCCCTCGACTGGTTTCCGGTTTCTTGTTGTTTGGCAAGAAAAGTTCTGGACTGATCTCGACCGAAATTTGAACTCTTTGGTCTCGGTTCATCTGAAATGGGATTATTAATCGTCCACTTCTCCAACGCCTCTAAGAATGCTACAAAAGTCCATTCACACCAATTTTCATCTATCATAGCAAGTTCGTTCTTTATCACCTCAAGTTTGTCGAATGTAAATCGAACCGCGGCGTCCAATTTGGATAAGCTCTTCAATGCTCGTAATGACTCTACATTGAACAGTAGTACTTCGTAAAATTCATGTATCTTCTTTACGTTTCTCTCGCGCATGGTGGGTAGTTCCAAAATATTCCTAACGTAAGTTCCCACGACTTCACTCGCTTTCCTATATCTTCTTGTGAGTAGATCTTTAGCTTTTTGGTAACCTTCAGGCGTAAACGGAAGACCGTCGATGAGATTTCGCACCTTCATATTCACCAATTCTTTCAAGTAAGAGAACTTTGTGACTTCAGGGGCACTGGAATCATCGATTTGACTTTGGAACTGTCCCCAAAAACGCAGCCAATCTTGTGGCGTCCCGTCAAATTTTGTGATCACGAGCTTGGGCATTCTCACCACGTTGCTAGCCATTTGCCCGTGCATAGTTTCCGGCAACTCCGTTTGAGCTTGTTTGAGCTCCAACTTCTTCTTCTAAAATTCCAATTCTTCCGCATGTGCTCGATTAATAGCTTCTTGTTGTTGCACCATTTTCTCTTTCTCTAGTTCGACTTCTCTCTTGTGCTCATGGAGCACGGTTGCGTGTTTCAGATTACGATCGATTTGCTCAATTCGTTCTTCCAGTTCGCGTATACAGGCGTCTCCTTCGTAAATGACTAGCTCGATTTCGTCGGCCCATTCTTGTACCGCTTCCTCGTCTTCGTCGTTCGTGAACTTTTGTTCCTCAATGGAATCCTTCAACTTCACTACCGTGGTCACTAGGGCTTCAACGGAAACTTTGTGCCTCTCAAAGGCCGTTCGGTCGTCTTTCTATAAGACATCTCCTGTCTTCTTCAAGCGAAAATTCAACGTCTTCAATTTGCCCTCAAGTTCGGCAATCTGTTTCTCCATGATTTCCAACGCTGTCCTGGCAGGGTCGCCACTGTGTCGAAAACGTGCAAAAGCTAGCATACTCACGATTTATTTTCTTGGTTCGATTTTGCTATTACACTCCAGTTAACTCCCTCTCACAACTCTCACGAAAACACACACCACGTCTCATTATAAGCACGTGGAACAGGACCATATGTAGGGCGATAAGACACGTGCTGCCTATATGCGGTTTGGTTACGTAATAGATTAATAAATGTAACGTACATTTTGAATGACGCAAAAAGAGAACAAAAAGGTGACCTTGACTCTTTGTCTTTTTTCGCTTTCGCGGAAAAAAACCGGTTTTTATTTACCAGTTAAGCCTGGCCATAATTAATGAAAACTTGAAGCCTTGCAAATGACAACTGAAATCCTTGAAGACTCCTTGCAATTGGTTATCTACTAAAGCGAGAAAAAAAGAGACTCGTGGCCAAATCGCACCGCTCGGAGATTATAAGATTGCAAGGATCACCAGGTGATTAAATAAAGTTTCATGAATTATTGCTGGCGAGCCCTAGCGAGGCAGCAGCCTATTCTTTACATTAGCGTGAAAAAACCAAAATTTGTCGGATGCAAGATCGGAGACATGCGCAGCAGATTGCGTTTTTTATATCCGTGGTGCTTGTGATGACATCACGTAAAGTACTCCTGGAAATATCGATTGATTTCAAGCGTGTACAGCCGTCCCGCTATGCTAAACGAGGTGCATTGTTAATATAGATGTCTTTAATTGCTTGTGGAAGTATTCATCAAGGTCATGAACGGTTTAGTGATGACTCTCGAGGAAGGCAAGATATATCTTTGTGTTTGGCTGGTCTATGATGTAAGTAATTTTTGCCGATTCGTAAACAGGAGGTGCCAAGATATCGATCAAGTCCAACTTCATGGAGATTGTTTTTTCTCAGTGTATTCAGCAGCGGTGAAGTGTTAGGCAAAAATGCTTTTATTCGGAGTAAACTGCCAACTGCAGCTTGCTGGTCTCGGGAGAACAGAGAGGAAGTTCTGAAGCCAACCTGCTTTATGTCGAAAGCGACTTCAGTACCACAGGCAAATTATTCACAGTATTCTGCGTCCGTTGAGGCGTTAAATTTGATCTTTGAGTCAAACTCTCTGCCCGTTGAGGTGAATAATTCGACCATTGAGTTACATTTGCCCGTTGAGGTGAAAGAAAAGCTTGCAATCATAGAT
Organism: Stylophora pistillata; assembly: GCF_964205215.1. Classification (NCBI taxonomy): domain Eukaryota; kingdom Metazoa; phylum Cnidaria; class Anthozoa; order Scleractinia; family Pocilloporidae; genus Stylophora; species Stylophora pistillata. The sequence continues at coordinate 19,286,011 of NC_142532.1, forward strand.
TCAATATGGATCGCTCGTTGAAGCAAACCATTCAACAAAATGCAAACTCAAATAACTGGGCTTTGACACAAATTAGTATCTCCTTCGAGCTCTGACGCCAGCACCCGTTTTCACATCGAAACTTCTAGAAATAATTAATCGAATGAGTGTATTGTGAATTGGTCGGAAATAATATGCATGATTTTGAATTGAGCCAGCGCACAACGAGAGTTTCATTTGAAATCACAAGCAATGTCATTTCATGCGAAAAACAACCATGTTGAAATAGCACAATTTCCAAGGTTTTTGTACAATAACAGTATTTAATTTTCCTGCGGCCGGTTTAAAAATCGAGAAATTAAAATTTGACCCTACTGATCATCGAAATCCGGAAGTCGTAATCGGTTTGAGGGAGAGGAACGTTTCACGAAGACAACATCCGCTGTTTGTCAAGTAACGGTAAAAAATACAATCATTAACGTGCATTACATGGTTTCTCTTTTCCGCTTGATTATAACTTAGTAAACAATGAATTAAGCTACCTCTGCGGCTGGCATCCTACCTGGGCGACCATTTGTCCAGATGCAGATCATTATCCCAGCATACATAACAAGCAACGGAAATATCATATCCATGGCTAGAAATTACTGACCGGGAAATGGCGGGAGGGGGGAGGGGGCTAAAAATTACTGACTGGGAAATGGCGGGGGGGGTGGAGGGGAATAAAGTGCTTACTAGACGTACCCCTCTGGTATGACTTCTCATCCTAGACTTTAAACATAAATTTTGTAGAATTTGCCACTGAGGATCGGATAAAGAAATAAATATCAAATTGTCCCCTGATGGGAAATGAGCATCCTGTTTAAGCATAATTAGTAAACCACGTTACATCATGCCGTGCGGTTGTTGAAATGTTGTCTCTATTATTTACAAGAAATCGACGATTACCAACAAATGAGCAGATTTTTAATTTTGTAGTGTGCCGATGTTCTGGGCACTGAGAGTTTTGGATATACGTGTCATCCTCACGTAATATCAAAAAGCCTTGTAGATTATAGCATTTTGTAGAAAAAAAGAGATGGGAGAACAAGTTCTCGAAGAAAGTTATCTAGAGACATCGAACCAGCGACATTCTGCTTCCAAACCAGCTTAGGTGTGTGAACTTTTTGGCACGGTTCGTGAGAACAGTTTTGTTAAGGTTTATTTCACAAATAAATCCATGGCAGCTAGCCCTCTAAGGGGCTGAATTGCGTATTTACAAAAATTGTAACAAAATATCTAATAGTATGACTAATGTAAGAATAATAATAAGCCTAAAAGTGAAATTAAATACTTTAAAATGATTAAACCTATTATTAAAATTAATAAAGCTATATTTACATAATATCATGCTCAATACCAGATTTCCTTAAAATCGTGTCCCTGAACCTATTTGTTTTCCACCTTGGTGTTTCAAAACGCCTCCATCGTCTTAGATGGTAAGACGACTTATTGGCTGAGGCTAAAAGATTTCTTTAACCGGTTACTCTTATCATTTAAAATAGAATTAAAGGTCTTCTTACAAGTATTTTCATTGTAACGTTCAATGCTTGCTAGTTTAGTGCTGACTAAAGCATCGCTCGGTAGTCTTTCCCCGGGAAAATAATAGCCAGCGCTCTTTTCTGGACACACTCCAGTTCCGTCTTGACTGAGAGAGAATGGCAGCGAGTAATAGAACGCCGGTACCGCATAACTAAGTACAGATCGAATGGAAGTGCAATATTCTGAGTCACCTTTTTAATAACTAGACAATTAATTGATTGCATTCATAATTGTAATTATACATTATATTATAGGGTCCTTCTAGTTTTCTTATTATATTCACATATATCTGTATATATATATTCTGTATACGAGGGAAACCCTGACCATGTACACCCCAAATAATCATACATAAATAGAATAAATGTTTGAAAGGAAAATTTGCCCTCAGCGGGATTTGAACCCACGTCCCTCTTGTTACTAGTTAGGTGTGATGACCACTACACTATCAGGACAACCATGCTGGCAACACGGCAAGCAGGCAATCTATCTATCTACTTACAGCCATGCATATGCAAGCAAAATCAAAATCGGCATGTTAAGCGGCGAGCAGTAGAAGCCGGGAGAGTACCGTTATGTGGAAATTGAATTCCTTAAAGTAGTTTCTGTTAAGTATGCGTTTTTTTCAGTTTATTGAGACTCGAACGTCCAACTTCTTTTTCATGGTAGAAAACAGTGTTCCATAACACAGCGCCGCGATATTTTAGCGAGTCTTTCATGTATCTTGCAATTGTTTGGAACCTGAGTACTTTTAAAAGATCGCGTCCCTTCAAGTTGTAACCATTTGAGGATGTTTTTTAGACAGTGAGTCGGAGAGAGTGGCATTATAGCCCTTGTAAAAAGGCTTGAATATGTCTAATTTATCATACAAAAAGAGAGTAGGCCACTCGTCGTTTCTAAGCGCGTCAGATGATGCACGTGTTGCGCGTGGTTCGAGATCCGTGATCTTGCCAGTGCTGCTAGCGGTTCGAGAGATTGTTATCTGGTCTGGCATCATATTTCACACTCGCACATTAAGATACGCTGTAATCTCCTGGATCACGAAGACAACATTTACGCATTTAAGATGATAAATCACTTCTTGATGGAGTATACAAGTCGGGAAAGTATGACTTCTAATCTGAGACTTAAAACATGAATTTTGTAGAATTTGCCACTAACTATAAAGTAATGAATAGTTCCCTGAGAGGACACGAGCTTACTGATAATGGATAGTAAGAGTACTTACATTGTTACGGGGGGGGGGTGACCACTCCCGGGGGGTACTCCCTTATAGGGGCTTAATGGGGACGTGCGGCAAGCCAGGGTATATTTTTCGAGATTTTTGTCTTAAACAGGGTATCGAATCTATCATTTTTTGTCTTAATCAGGGTATCGATTTATCAATTTTTGTCTTAAACAGGATATCTTTTCTTGAAAGATAAACAGCAAAATTTTTACAAGCTCTAATCAGCGATATTTGCCTTAAACAGGGTCAGTCTATGAGGGGCCGCGCCGCACCTCCCCACCCAGGAATATATCGAGTACCCCCCCCCCCCGGTGACAACTCCAACAAACGCTGTTTGAGCAATACTAGGTCTTAAATTTTAGTCGTCCAGGAAATTTGGATCATCCTCCCGAATTTTTGCCATACTTTCCCGGAAATTTTTAGAATTCCCGGCATATATTCTAAGATTAGCCGTTTATTACTATTGGTGTAACCTTAAATATTACACGTTTTGCATGTTTAACATTATTTTAACCATGAATAGCGTCTTTACAGTAAAACATTTCAATTTTAATTAACAAAGAAACAAAACATCTTTAAAATTGCCGTATTTTCGTTGCATAGCATGCATCGTTTATTTCCTTTAATGAGGTATTAGTTGTGCTAACCTGTACGAGTAAAAGAACTGAGCCTGAAGTGTTCTGTTGACTACGTTGAGTAACGAGAAGCCCTCTGCCGTCTTGTGTATGCCGCCACAAGAGCGAGATCGACATTCTCTCTTGGGATCCACATTCCGGCACTGTCAGGCTCTTGTGTGCCCTTCACTAGGTACTCAACTACGTCTTTGGTTACTCGATGACCAAACACCAGCACACTTTTCTCACTGGCTTCGGATGATTGCTCAGTAGACACACCTGTTTCTTTGCCTTTCGCCCTTTCAGCTCTTTTGCCTTCATTTTGTTTTGTCACAGAATCCAACCACTGCAACAAGGAGCACTTTCTTGATCGTGCAATGTCACCGTGGCTTTTGGCTAACGGCAGCACAAAGGAAGAGAGCCTGGCCTCTGCTTGTCGATTTGTCTCACTCCACTAACTTTAACACCTTTTCCGTACACACGGCAAAAGTCACGCATTTCCGACGCCTGTTTCTTTACCCGCGAACTTTCGTTAATAAAAGAACGATCATTTTTCCGGTTTGTGTAGAGCAACGGAATTTGGCAGTCATCTCTGTGTTCATAACGCGTCTCTCTCTCTTCCTCTTAAATCCAAGCCCCATAGCGGATTTCATTGCACATTCCAATGCACTGCGAGAAGAAAGATATTTAAATTCAAGTGCAGATGGAACCACCTGATCTCGGTTGTATCCTCCCAACATGCCTTCTGTACGAAGCGTTGTAACAGAAGTGAACTGGAACTCATATCGTCTACTTTCAAGACCATGTTCTCTTAGAAGACCTTCTATGCTTCTCTTCCCTTCTGAGGATATCCTTGCATTCTCGATGGTTTTCGTTGCAGGGTTACCATACTTTGCCATGCAATTTATGAATCGCAACGTTAAAATACAAAGTAGAAGATTGCATTCACCAAGTTTGAAGAAAGTAGGTTGGATAGAAGACGCTCAGTTAATTTTTCTAATTTTTCATAGATTTTGTATGTATTTTTTTTCCGCGCCGCCCCTTCTACCCTGCGAAAATTTACAGACAAATGTATGAAAAATTAGAAAAATTAATTGAGCGCGTCTTAGCCAAGCTACATATCTTTCAAACTTGGTGAATACAATCTTCTGCTCAGTGTTTTAACGTTGCGATTCATAAATTGCGTAAAATTCGATTTTGGGAAAAGTTATTTGCCATGGGGAGATGACAAAACGCGGAGCACTACTCCATGGAGTACCTGGATGGAGTAGCCCTAAAAATCATGTATTAGTCAAATAAAATACTTTATGAACATGGTGAATCGTTTAGATGTACATATCCTGATATATTTTCAGAGCTTGTCAGCTCTCCAATTGTCGTAGTTCGATGTAGTACACGAATTGACCGCCATCTTGAAATTAACATTAAACTTCTGACCACTTCCAACGGAAAGCTTTAATGTAGCTAGCATCCATGAACGTTATCGTTAATAGGCCGACTACCACCTATTTTCATATGATCTTCAAGAGGCCAAAAGGACGGACAACCTTCATTCTGCAACAGGTTTTACAAGCTTACATTTGTAGGTTGAGACTTAAAAAGGTAATCCATATCTTTAAACTGAGCTTCTCACCCATCTATTTGTAGCGCAAATAAATCTGACTGGGGTTGTTGATCCGGGAAACGCTGATGTTCAGGGTGTAGGATATTTGTGTCAACGCTACGTATATAGGAAGTATTTTTCTGAGAAAGGTTGTAGTTGTCATAGGCGTAAATGCCAATCACAAGCTTGCTATTTTTATATCCTGAAGGATATTAGAAGCACACTGAAAAGGACAAACAGAAAACACGTGTAGTCTACAGTAGACATTAACTCAACTGTATTCTTCAGGCATAGCATCATCTTACATCACGTGACCTACAAATACTACAGCTATCAGGCGCAATTTTAGGCCTATTAAAGGAAATCGCACCATATCGCGTATTTGAAGCCTGACTGGCATTTGGTAGAAAAAAAAAAACTGGAAAAACAACTTTTCGAAGTAAAAAAAAAGAAAAAGATCGAGGTATGTCACTTCGAGGTATCAAACCAGCGACATTCAGCTTTCGAATCAACTGAGGTTTGCGACTTTATGGCACGGTTTTTTGAGGTCTTACACCCGTGCACATATAGTTTTACTGACTATCAGCCAATAAGTTAAAAAACTGCACAGGCAGCCTGATAATGTTGTTCCAAGAATATTTTCAAAATTTTCGAGAACTCCTTTGTGAACTATTAAGACTTACCGGGATAACATACCATAAATAATCACTACCCAGAGAAGTGCCCATTTTCCCCCTAAGACAGTGGGACAAAGGAAATACCAAAATCCCGATGTAGGGAGGAATCGAAACTTGCTTTTTACTTAACTGTGGGCCTGCAGACCGCGAAGCCATTAATATTATAATAATTTTTTTGCAAAAAAAAAAAAAAAGAAAAAAAGGAAAACTAAAACTACTAAAAATACAACGTTCAAAATTTCGTTCCGGGTAAAAAGAAGATGTTTCTTTTGTCCTCGACGTCCAACCACACTGATCGAGCGAGGCTCTTGCCGTGAATATGCAAATACGTTCATGTTGCGCAATCGGTAAAGTATAAGGATTTGCATGAGAATGAACAGTGCTGCTTTCAACCTTAAAAAAGATGTAAACTAGTTTTGAACAAGGAAAAATTTACCCCGCTCAAGAGGATGTTCTTTCGCATTGTGTGGAATTCTTGTGCTCATTTAGGGCCATTTAGCTCGGTTTTAGTTCATCCACTTTGGGATTTAACTGAAGTAAATGTTCAAGCGGGGCATTTTGGTTGAAAACGCGTCCCATCGATTGTCTTCCAATCGCAGTCGGAAATGCGACAGATTGCTCCTTGTGCTGACATTACATACCGTTGTATGGTGAATGTCGCCGCAATAAAGTGAATTGTTTCTAGTTGGACGTCAAAAAACAAAAAAAACATTTTGCTATTAACATAATCTTCTTTACAACCGAAAACGAAATTTCGAACCGTGTTAAAGATTGATAAAATTTTACTCATAGAAAGATGTCCTTCGTCTTGTCACGAGTGTGGGACAGAGAGAAAAATTCTAAGTCTTCTTGAGAAATCGAACCTCAGACAGGATTCCGCCAAAACATTAATGGTTCCACAGGTACCGCAGGTTACAAGGTTCCACAGCGATTTGGTAGTCAACGCAAAATCTACCAAATCGCTCAAATTCGCCATTTAGAACGCAGAAACGACAATACACAGCAAGTGAGGTAGGTTTACATTTATTTTAAGCCTTAACATAGACATTCCTTGATATAAGTTTACGATATTACGACTCTTCAATATTCTCCCATACATTTCTTTATATTTCGAACAAACGACCAGACACGCCGCTTGTGTGGGCCCCCTGTGGTTTTAGTGAGTATTGTTAGCTTAAAACTACGTAAATACATCAAGGCCAGTTTAACCATCCAAAGCAACATATAGTTAACGCTTTTTGCAAGTATCTAGCCGCATATAAGGGTTAATTGAGTCTCGAAGAAGTCTTTGAAGTGTGAATTCCATGAGAGGAAGTTAAATGTTATGTCTGAAACTGCCAACATTCAAGTGACGAAGATCATATGCTACAGAAATTATCCGGCAAAGCAATCGCTTCTTCGTAGCTTGGTGGCCGTGATTCAGGAAAGTTTTCTCTGTTTGCAGATGAAAAAGCTTCACTGTCATTTTGAATAGCAGTAAAGTAATCAGGCAAATCTATCCACATGGGACGGTCAGGCAAAACAAATGCGGAGGCGTTTTCCAGATCTTGTGCCAGAATCGTAGAGGGGATTTCAACTTCTTCAAGAAATGAACCGTCGGCGCTGTTTATTCGCCGATCCCGGAATGTTAGCACCACAATAATACATCCTCCAGAAGTGATCAACGAGGCGGCAATACCCGTGAAAATCCACACCAATTTTGGATCTTCAGAAACGAAGGAAGGAAAGCTTGGGCACTCCTTGTGGAGAACGACGAAAGCGATTAAAACCGCACACAGAGCAATTCCACCGATACAAAGAAACGCCGATATGGTAACACCAGCTAAGCAGGTTCGGCGTCCAATACGCCTCGTTGCTTGTGAACCTTTTTGCTCTTCGGTATTTACCATCTTCTTCACAGTGACTTTTAATTGATGGTTAATGGGCAATACGAAACTTTTTTATGCTGGGGCGAATCAATGTGATGCTTCCTTCCACTTTCGAAGAAACAGAAGGCCTGTATCCGCCTTTTCTAATGATTGGAAAATGTTTATTCTTTTTTCTCAGAAAATATACCTGTTCCTTTATGAATTTTAATTTTAAAATGAGTTTGAGTTTCGAGTGTGTAGGGGGCCCACACAAGCGGCGTGTATGGTGGCCTAGCAGTGCCATAGCGAAATTCCCCATAGGCGTGTCTGGTCGTTTGTTCGAAATATAAAGAAATGTATGGGAGAATATTGAAGAGTCGTAATATCGTAAACTTATATCAAGGAATGTCTATGTTAAGGCTTAAAATAAATGTAAACCTACCTCACTTGCTGTGTATTGTCGTTTCTGTGTTCTAAATGGCGAATTTGAGCGATTTGGTAGATTTTGCGTAGACTACCAAATCGCTGTGGAACCTTGGAACCTGCGGGACGTGTGGAACCATTAATGTTTTGGCGGAATCCTGTCTGAGGTTCGATTTCTCAAGAAGACTTAGAATTTTTTTCCCTGTCCCACACTCGTGACAAGACGAAGAACATCTTTCTATTAGTAAAATTTTATCAAACTTTAACACGGTTCGAAATTTCGTTTTCGGTTGTAAAGAAGATTATGTTAATAGCAAAATGTTTTTTTTGTTTTTTGACGTCCAACTAGAAACAATTCACTTTATTGCGGCGACATTCACCATACAAGGGTATGTAATGTCAGCACAAGGAGCAATCTGTCGCATTTCCGACTGCGATTGGAAGACAATCGATGGGACGCGATTTCAACCAAAATGCCCCGCTTGAACATTTACTTCAGTTAAATCCCAAAGCGGATGAGCTAAAACCGAGCTAAATGGCCCTAAATCAGCACAAGAATCCCACACAATGCAAAAGAACATCCTCTTGAGCGGGGTAAATTTTTCCTTGTTCAAAACTAGTTTACATCTTTTAAGGTTGAAAGCAGGACTGTTCATTCTCATGCAAATCCTTATACTTTACCGATTACACAACATGAACGTATTTGCATATTCACGGCCTAGCTGTGTGAGCAAGAACCCCGCTCGATCAGTGTGGTTGGACGTCAAGGACAAAAAAAAAACATCTTCTTTTTACCCGGAACGAAATTTTGAACGTTGTATTTTTAGTAGTTTTAGTTTTCCTTTTTTTTTTTTTTTTTTTTTTTTTCCAAAAAAAGTTATTATAATAATAATGGCTTCGCGGTCTGGAGGCCCAC
>NC_142532.1:19572378-19667378 GCF_964205215.1 Stylophora pistillata
AAGAGATACCTTTCTTCTGAATCTCAATCTCCACTGCTATATAAAACAGGTTATGATCCTTTGAAAGCTCGTTATACTTCTCAAGCAGCAAACGGACAAGCTCCTTACTGAAGCAAAGACAAAATTGCAGCGCATGAGAAAAAGGTAAACGTAACATTTTGCAGCCAATGCAGAGTTAGAATCGAGTCTTATTCTGAAGTGGCTCGAAATAATTTACAGTACTTGGGCTATTATGGGTGGGTGCCACTTCCCTCTGCCAGTGGATGTCCAGTCCAGTTTCGAATTGGTAAGTGTAAAACCATAGCAACGATTTTATCTGTCTAAAAGTTTCCTTAAATTTCGGATTAAATTCTAATGACAATTTTCATTCACTGAAGTGAAAATTATGAGAGCCACCTTAAAATGCGTCGGTTCGTAATGACGATGTACCTTGTGGTCTGATTGGTGATTTCGATGCTTGTAATTTCTGTGTCAGGGTTAAGTCCAGGTGTGCGCACTTGCACGGTTCCCTAAAAATCATTTCAGAGTTTAATTCTATTGTCAGAGAGCGTGCTTCAGCAACAAATAGTACATCGGCCTAACGGTTCATTCCCACTAGCACTCATCCCAGTTTCTATAAAAGGAAGGAACAACGAATATTGCTTCTCCCTGATGAGAAAAAGTCCATCGTAAGTAAACTCTTGGAACTTTAGTAGACTTCCCTGTCAGTCCACGGATAATCATTTATGCTCCTGGGCGGCCATGGAGAGAGGCACTGTCAGAGCAAAGCGCATTGCTCAGAAATACAACACAGCAACATAGCGAATACTCGACACGGGCCTCCCGAGCCGAAGTTTAGCCTTCAGGCCCAAGCGTCTCCCACCTTTGTTCACCATCCAGCAGTATTTTTGTTATCAATGACGCAGTCATTCACCTTTTCTGGCTCAGACAACATCTCCTCTGTCTGTTCTTGAAGAACTCTCTGCGGTGTTTTCCTCTCCACCAGTTCCCTCTGCTGAGAAACCCCTGGAAGCAAAAGGCAAAAAGAGGAAAGGAATCAATAAGAGATTTTCTTTAAAAGTGACATCTGTATAAGAACATAGTGAGCCACACCGCCAAAGCATTGCCACGCCTCTTTAACTTTGTTTGGGGGACATGACGCTAGTTGGTTGCTATCGTCTCTCTGGCATTTCGCCCGGTTTACCAGTTTCTGCTACTCATATATACTCCTGGTGGAGAGATTCAGTCTAAAAGACAAATTTTCTTTAACATGAACAAAGCAGAAAGACCCGTCACCCCAGGGCTCAATGACATCAATCAACTATATTAACTACTGAGTTACCTTTCTCTACCGAATCGGACAACGCTTCTTTCAGTAAAATTTCATGCATGCCCGCGGGCCGGGCTGGAAGGGACCTCCTTTTAGGCCGTGGACTGCGAAACATTCTCTCATCTGGAATGGAGCCCCCGAACAGCTTGAGTTCGTGGACGGCTGTTAAGAGCTTATCACGTGATGTCGGGTTTGATACTCCGAGGCGATCTGGAAACAAAATAAGACATTGAAGGCATGAAAGTCAAAACTTTCTCTTTCCTCGAATAGCATTATGGAAAGTGATATGAGAGACCACGTTGCGGTACATACACATAGCGAATGCCGTTTGATCGATTGTGACCAGCGTACTGGCTTCACCTCATGCATTACGAGTAGAAGAAAAATTCAAGCCTACAATCGGCGTGCGTGCCGCAAGGGAGTCACGCACGCACGCACGGTTGAAAGGAGCCCTGCGTGTGTTCATTTTCTCCCCTCGCCCGATTATCTGAGAGCCACGCCGGCAAATATTTTAATCCTTCGACCAAAAAGTATGATAATGTGTAAATAAGGAGTTCTTAAAAGATGGAAGAAAGCTGTTGACACATAAATTCTTGTGGTCGGCCTCTCAAGGAGCCGTCTTATCTGATTAGACTCACGCTGCTCTCTTTCGCTATTCATTAATTCTGAGAACCTAAAACCTTCATAAAAATGCTATTTATTTTGGCAGACAACGCAGTGATTCTAAATAATGGCTCGAGGGACGATATCAAGCGAATTTAGCTTATGTCTAAGGCAGCTTAAAAATTATTTCTTCGGCATTTTACCATATGGTAATCTTTGAAATTAGAAAATCTCTTTGGAAGAAACTAATTTGTTCATTAATTTGATTTGACGTATCGAAAGCATATAAAAAAAACTATAGAAACAAGGCATAAGAATTAACTAATTAAGCTGAGTGTTTACAGTCGAAGAAGACTGAAGGCATTTTGAAACTATTTGAACCGAGGAACGACTTCAGGACCTCCTCGAGAGCTGTAGATAAATTTTAATTTTCCGAAAGTAACTCAGTAAAGCGTAGCGTGGGCGATAGCCATTCCTTATAACCCTTTTCGTTGTCGATTTAGAAGTCATTTTCACAAGTAGTCTAGAATGAAGCACTGAAAATGAAATACACAGGAACACCATGCAAAGAACACTGACGCCTTTGAAATAAACTTGATGGTCATAACGATTTGCCTTGCTCTGACAAGAAATCAACGATTGTTGATTCTAAAGTAAAACGTTTGCAAAACTCAAGGCAAGTCAAAACAAGAAATTTCGTGTGGATGCTTTTACAACGTGAAAAAGCTGTCACAATGAGATCGTTTTAAACAATGGTATTGTATGCCGGAAAACAAAATACCTCAATACATCTCGATGTCTTGATTTGATAGCATTCGGAAATCAAATTTTTAGTCAGGTACAGGGCAAGGTTATGGACCAAAGATTTCTTACCTTTCGTAATTCTGTAGTCAGAGAAGAAAACACTCATGTTTTATCCGTGAGAAGATAATTAGAAACAAGCGACCTTGGCCCGCAGATCTTTTTGCTGCTGAGATACTGAAAATATTTGTAATAGAATCCGTTCGGTAATCTGTCTCGAGAGAGACCACTAATCATCAACATAATTGATGGCAAAGGAATGTGTGTAGACATAAGGTGTGGGCAACGGTATACACAACCAGATTTAAAACGATCATATTTGATCTGTATTCGGTGACTTGAATTTAAACGGAGTGGGTACACGACTTTTGCACCCAAATGGCGCCCGTCCAAGGTGAAAAGTATTTGACAATTTTGTCAAGCTCAACAGTGCGTTTAAAAACATTTAGCGGTTCGTTGGGGGATTAGCACGTTAATCCTAAGACCCAACAAACGATGAATGATTCATTTGCGTTTTTCAACAAAGAATCGTGTGAAGATTGTTCAGAACGCGGTTGTTTTCTTGAGGTACATTCCGTATGATTTTAATGTTTTGAATATTTTGTTAGTTTCGGACATTCGAACGTCAAAAAAGTCACGGAATCAAGTGATCTTGTCAGTCAATAAGAAGGTTCAGTGGTGTTCAGTTTCAAATATAGATCACCTAATAAACACGACATAAAAAAGAAAGATTAAACCTCGGGGCAACATAATGTGATCTAGGCAAAAAAGAATTGTTTAAACCTTTTTGTTCCAATTCCTGCAATCAAGTAGGGGGGCCATCTTATGATAATCTAATTTTTGAAAGCGGACTCAGCCAATTGTCATTTGACTCCCATTTTCCTGTCTGCCCCTTTGACAAGAACACACAGTTCAACGCTACATTGTTACAGTTTCTACATGGAGGGTAATTCTTTTCTCGTCCAGTGCTTTTCTTCAATAAAATCGAGAGAAAGAAGAAATAGAAATGAAAAACTGAGAAGTAGTTTATACGAAAAAAAAAAATTGCATCTTTGACTTTAACTTTTCTTTCGGGGCCGAAAAAAAATTGTTTGAAAAAAAAAAAAAAAAAAAAAAAAAAAAAAAACCCTCTTCTGTCAAAATAAGAGTGAAATTAATTCATTTTAATGGGACAGTAGTGCACTATTGTGTAGTAAAAACCAACACGTATAAAATTTGGAACAAAACAAACGTAGCTAATAAAGGGAGATAAAAACCCACGGGTCAGTTTTGGCGCAGGCTTTTGAAGCGTGTTAACACTACCTACTCGGGTACTCGGGTTAGCCTGGGTCTTTACAGGGGTTGCCCCTCGGAAAAGGAGGCGAACTGGCCCGTCCTTTTTATAAGCAAATGTTCACAAACACTCGACTTCGCTTTTGGTATGATTGGAAGTTAAAAGTATCAGAATGGTCATATGTGACAGCTAGAGAGTTACATATACATCTCTAACTCTGATCACCGTTAAAATTTATTGCATCTTTTAAACTGAGGCTAGACTGGACGAGCGAACGAAAGTGATTGGATTTTAAGGAGCAACATATGCTAAAAAATGTGTAGCAAATGACACTTGGCCGTGTAACAGAGAGTGGTAAAATTTGCGAAACCCCGATTGGTGAAAACTACCAAAGTCCATTCTGATTAATTGGATACTGTGCGTTCACAATATTGTTGCATGGTTGACCACAAAAAATTCTTAATTAGAATGGGAGAGTTCATATTTCAACTTTGTCCGCCCTTTGGCAGGTAAGACCTTCACGGGCTGGCTTCACGAGCAAAATAAAGTAAAACAGTGTCTTAATTATTGGCCAACTGATAAAGCAAGAACTGTTCGCTTTGAAATCATAAAAGAATGGTGGTTATTCATCGCGTTGAATTTTACTTGCAAAAAAGTTTTACAAATTGACCAATTTGTCTCGCGATGTAGTGAGTTCATGTGGATCGTGTCGTTTTATTGAGTGAGTCACGTTCTGGGGCAGCATTTTCCTATCCAAATTAATTGCCCTTTTCAAATCATTCATAAATAGGTTTGTTGCGAGTAAGTCGGTTAGATAACGGAGCTCGTTTTAAATATTATTTTTTTTTTTTGTCATGGTCATTGCATTTTCTAAAGACCTCAATTTCATTGCGGTCTTCAAATCGGCCAAAAGGAAGGTTCCAAAATAACGCAAGCCAATATTTGGTGAGTTGAATATAAACTTTCGAACACTTGATAAATAACGCATATGAGTTTGATGAAGATTGATGGTTCAGCGCGTGACTCTGATGCGTAAGCGGCGGCGTTAAGATGGGTTTGTTTGCCGTTACGTCAGACTAAATTTCCTCTCTTTGGTTTACAAATTAAATATTTTGAAATCATATCCTATACGTGACCCAGTGCCTAACAATGTCGATAATCTCAATACGTCAATCTACTTGCACACATACGAAAAGTTGCAAAGTGATATAATAGGAAACTTTGCCAGATATGCGATTAAATTCCTATGCGCATTATCTCATAATGTCTATAAGAAAAACAAAACATTTTTACCAAAATACGCGAAAATTATAGTTGTTGAGTTTATTTATAGTAAGTCTTAGCGTGCTAGGATTAACTAGGTATTCTGCGACACGAATCGCGTGTTCGAATTGATTCAGATGAACGGTTTTCCGTGTGTTGGTAGTATTCAGAGGCGCACGTTTTCAGATTACATAAATAATTAAGAAGTTTAAAATTTGAGACGGCTTCCTAGAGATTTTTTAACGAATGGGTTTATGGTCTCTGACAGCGATTAGGCTTGAAAAAGTTTGGCCGGACATATCGTTGTTCAAGCTTTTAATTTGAACGTGGGGAAGTTTTGTTACCGAAAAAACCGCCATATTTTGCGCTAACAATACTGCCAAGATCATATTTAAACGAACGGTCGAACCAGACATAGATATTGTAACTAATACTTACCAAGATATTGACTTGTGATTTGTAGTAAAACTTTGCCATCTACTTTTTTATCTAAAGTAAGAAAAACAAAATTAAATAGTCAATTCCTAAATCGTTCAGAGTGCAGTAGTTAAAGTTCCATGCGAACTTGTTTGTATTAAGTTAAACGAGGCGAAGAAAGTGCGCTGCACATATAAACACCACTAGGCCTACCATGAAAATTCCTCCAAAGTTTTCCCAACCCTCTCTTCTTCAGCCATCTGCAGACATCTCGCTCATTCCATTTATTTACTGGATGTCTGTGGAGTCCTTTTTGCGAGAACATCGTTTCAAGAGCTACCTTGAAGTCTTGATATTACAAATTGTAATCCCGAAAACTTGCAAAGTTTTCGCTTTCAGTGCTGGTCTTTTCTAAACAAACTGAGCGTCACGCGTTCTTTTATGTACAGACATTCTTAGCCTTTCTTCGAAACAAAAGACTCCTTCAGCTCACGAGATCAAGAAAATTTGTTCCGTGTTTTATTCCTATGAGTAATCTCCACTGATCCTTTAAATGGTTCTGTCGAGTACAATTAAGAATTCACAATCTGCACCAAGTGAAAAGAACTTTGACTGATTTCTTAATCGGCTTGACAGCTACAAACAAAAGAACAAAGCCTTTCCTTTAATTGGCCAAAAAAAGACATCCGTATATTTGCTGATCCGCAGTGTTTGTGATTGTTTGATTTGCCTCGGGTATAATTTGAATTGCCGTGATACAGCATGTTTCATCAATATGTTACTATCATGCGTTGTTAAATCACGTTTAAAACAACGGCTGTTCCAAAATCCTGTCAAAGGAGGATCACCCTACTTGTATACACTTTCCTTGTTCTTGTAATCTTTCGTAACTTTAAGCAAACAAGTCATCGCCGTG
Source organism: Stylophora pistillata (assembly GCF_964205215.1). Taxonomy (NCBI): domain Eukaryota; kingdom Metazoa; phylum Cnidaria; class Anthozoa; order Scleractinia; family Pocilloporidae; genus Stylophora; species Stylophora pistillata. The sequence goes on from NC_142532.1 coordinate 19,578,961, forward strand.
TTTGTGAATCATTCGGCCACGTAACCTATGGCCTCACACTGGCGACACACGCTCTAGATGACGTCATTCTAGTCACCCGTATCGAGGTAATAAGCTCTAAACCAATTCTTATCTAGATTGAACAGAAGAACTCGAGGGTTTGAAGAGCAACTTAAAATGCCTGGGTGGTTTTAGTTGGATGTTTGATAGACTGAGTGGTGGAAAGGTTTTTATTTCAATAAAAATTCTTCGCATTGCGCGCGCCCATTTTGTAATGTAATTTATACAAGAAGGTTCAAAGGTTCGCAACGAAATACGAATTGCGGCAACGATCGACGAAATTTTTCTTTTTCTTTTTCCTATACAACAGTCAAGATATCACGTTTGATGCTACTTAAAACCAAATGAAAGTGAAACAAACAAAATCGCTTAGTGTAGACTTTGCACTCAAGATATTGCACTCCCTAGATAGTCACTCATGCTTAAAGTTACAAATTTACAGCCCTTTAAATACATATTTACAGTTATGGATTAGGATAAACAAATCGAAGAGAATAAGCTTTTAGGAATGGACGATCTAATAATTTGCTAAAGATTTCACGCGTAATTGATATCCACTCCAAACAAATAGAGTTACTTCAGATAGAATCATCCATCAATATTCTAAAAATGACAGTTCTGCTCAGGCATTTTTTCGAATGGTCAAACACTGCTGAGGTTTTCCATCCTCAGATTTAAAAGTTAGAAAATCTTAGAATTGATCTGAACAACATGATAAACACCTCGGTCGCTTTGACTCGTACGATCAAACTACACTTTTACAGTAGGTAAACAGTATTCATTTGAATGGTCAAACACTAAAGGTTTATCCAGTTACTTAAAAATTAGAAGAAAAAAAAAAACCTTGTACAGCACAATTAACAGTAGCATATGAAAGAACTGCCTTCCCTAAACTTGCAGACATAATGAGTTGGGTCACTTTTCCAGAACAACCGTTTATGATATTCCTTCGCCTCTCTTCCCCTTCCAATGTTGTCAATTGCCAACGTTTTGGTGTCATCTTGCACATCAATATTGAAAGGGTCAATGGCGGCACTAGGGGTTTTACTTAATCACGTTTCATTCGCAGACTAGAGAGCTAGAGCCGCAATGTTCAGCAAAATAAACAGTGCAATTTGAAGGTGAAGCACTGTAAATTTTATTTGAATGGTCACATCTTTGGATCTAACACCTTACTGAATTGGAACTAACAGCACAGCTTTTAAAATAAACAGTACCACGCCGGGATTTAAGTACAGCTTAGTGGCTTTCCCAGCACGGAATCGACGCCGTACACGACTTGAAGTTCATCCAAAGACTTGTTAACAATTTGGTAATAAACAGTACAACTCAATACTCAGTACAAAATGAAAGCGTTACTTGGTTAATAGCTTTCATCTCAACAGCCCCGCACTTTGTCTCTCTCTTGTACTGAACAATAGATTGCATTTCCCGTTAGTATATCGACGAACTAATCCACTTCGGTGCTTTGCTTACAATAAACCATGCAAGTTTGATCTCGATAATTACTGATCCCCATGAAATTCTATTGTTCTCTCTCTGCATTAAATCAACGATTGTAGTCTTTAAGATGACAAAACAACTGTATGAGGAAACGGAGGCGGTCCTTTTTGTTAGCAAGGAAATTATCAGGGGTAGTATAATTAAACGCGCTAAATAAGCATGCTGCAATATTAAAAAATATTGCAGTGTCCAGGCTGCAATATTAAAAATATTGCAGTGTGCAGGTTACAATTATTAAAATAATTGCAGCTTGTTTTAGGAAATTTAATGTATAAAGCGCACCAAAACTGATAGCTTACCGCATTGTCAACATTACCGTTTGCGTTTAACTCACGTTCATTGCAACTTAAGATTTGTTTCAAAGTGCCACTTTAATCAACTAAAACTTTCAAACACTGAAAATAAATACAATCAAGGAGACTGATAGTATGGAGCACAATCCCCTGATTGCATTAAGAAGTATTATATTCATCAGTTCATTTATAGGAAATAACAATTCTAGTGGAATTAGTGCTAACAACTACCGACTGATTACTACCCTCTTGATCACATTTTTCCGGACTTACTACTTTAACCTCTCGTGCAGTATAATTTTCCCCAGCACCGTTTTCGTCCTTTTTCTCTACATCAATTACAGCCTTTTTTGAAAGAGAACCCTACAAAATGTCGCCTGCTTCCCTTTTGAGTGCTGATGAGGTACATCTTATGCTCTGACACCATCGGAAGACCGCTGACAAGTCGTTTCTTGGATAAGTTGTTCTGAAACACTACCATCATACAACCGTGTAGCACAAGAACGCCTGAGAGAGTGATTAGTGTGGTGCCCCTCGATTTCCGCTGAAATATCTGCCTTCGTAGAGTTCTGTGTAATAAATAATCCTTCGTCTTCCGACGAATCCATCCTCTTTCTAAACCCAGGTTCGCACTGAGTAAAATGACTGAATTCTCTGGCTTATAAAGTATGCAAATTAGCAGTGTTACGCACCTTGCATGAATTAATTCCATCATTAGAACTGTTTTGAACAACTATAACAACGAGCTACAATAACAACCCGCGGCGCAATTAAAATCTAAGATATATTCATCACAACAAAGAACAATAGCGATGAGCATGACAATTATCACACATAGGTGCGACTAAAATCGAAGATCCAACACAGACACTGAACAATAGGATCTCATGGGGGTCAATAATTATAATAAATAATTACTTCGGCACATGGCGTTATGAGAAATATTGCAGCCAGCTGAGGCCTACGGCCTGGGCTGGCAGCAATATTCCTCAATAGTCCTAAGAAAGGCACACATTTGTCTTTAGCAGTGACTAATATTATTATCACTTGGTCGGGCATTGTTGCGCATTTTTCTGGCTAAAAAGAGATTTTGGCGGGCTAATAATATATTTTAGCGCGCTCGCACGCTCACGTAATTGTTCGGGCTGTTTCGATGTTTTTTTTTTTTTTTTTTTCCCTCAGTGGCTTCCAAAGTGATAATAATGGTGACGCAGTTTATGTTCTTGGACATAAATATGTTTTAGGCCCATCTCAGAGTCATTTTGACCTTCGTCAAATGGCTCAGGCTACGATGACTAGCTCTGAATCTGGCCCAAAACATATTCATGCCCGCGAACATTAACTCTATTGCTTTATCGATAACTCACGGCCACCGACAACAGTTATCAGTCAAGGCTATGTTAAACGACACATTATGACCTTTTCATTTTGGTTATCATAAATCACAAATGAGTGATTTTTATAATTTTACTAGCATAATAACCCAACAGGTTGACTCACTCTTCATTCTTAAGCCTCAAACTTGAGATCGAAAAGATAACGAAATGCTGGCCTCGCAATTCTATTTTTGCATCATAAAAAACAGCTGAAGGTGTCGTCAAATTAAAATCAAACCTTCCTTGGTCTGCTGCACTTTTTTCAATGCTGTCTGTCGATTTTTTTCGAAGCACATAGATGCGATTCATGCAAGCATTTTATCGCGAAAAACTACTTTATAGGTGAAAGCTATTGCATTACCTCAAAATATTTCTGTCATAAAGACTGTTTAAAACTGTTGCCTCTCATGGCTGATAAAAACAGGAAGTTGGTTAATTCTGAGCATAATTAAGCTTATTAACACACGCCGCCAATCTAAACGGACAAACAAATTGCTCTGAGCACACTAGTTGATTCACGCAAATTTGCCTTCAGTGTTTCAGTACTTTTGTCTAGCGAAACTGTATTTTTAGATTAAAGTAAGACTGGAGTAGTGAAATTAGAGGCTGCTTCCTCTCTTATTGATATTCTGTTTAGATCAACAAGTCTGAACTAGTTTGCTTTCGGAAAGATAAAAAAGGTTGTAAACGCACACTTGCATCTTAAGTACGACACAAATGAAGGTAACTTAACCATAGCAGAACCGATTTATATATGTCCAATATCTTGAGCAAGGGATATGTTTTACCAAGGGGGTCCCATCCCATACATCTATTCTTTTAGTTGACATGATGTTTACCTTATCCTAAGTGGAACTCAACGATCGATTCATTTGAATAATATTCATGATGCTTGCAATTCCTTTAATTGGGCCAAAAAAACTTCATCGACTCTAGCCTATAAACTGTAGCTTTGGGCTTTAGCTGAAAGGCGACCTTAGGAGACACTTCAAGGATTTAACAATATAACTATCGCGTTTAGTTGGTACAGCATTTGGCCGCAGAATCCGAAGGCCTGACCTCGAACCAGGCTTTCAAATTTTCTCTGTTAAACGCTCTCAAGAAATGTTAACCATTCTTCCATAGCCTTTTAAACTTTTTAAAAGTTCGAAACCTTTTCTTTACTTCTTCTGTGAGTTCAAGATTGTACGGTTAAACTATAACCTTACTCGTGAAGATACCTCGGTCTTTTTACCCTCGTCTTTTCTGCAATCCATCCTGATCAGTTAGAGCTGATTGCACCTACAGCCCTTTTATAAAGGGCACAATTTGATGCTAAAACCTTTGTAATTCTTGAAAAAGTAAACACTAATAAAACTCACCGAGAAGCACGCGAATGGTGCACAGTCGGCAAAGCAAAAGTTTGCTTTAGTACTTTGTTTGTCGACGATATACGCACGGTCAGCCATGCAATAAATCATTTACCATCAGTTTGCGTCGACAAGTGTCCAGTTTGCATTATCATAATCCATGCTGATATCAGTTTTGATCATGATAAGTTGCCGCTTAAAAGCACATCCATATTATATCAATACTCTATGTAGCAACTTTTTCTTTCAAGTGTTATCTAGATGTAGAAACAAATTCTCTTCAGTGGTCTACAAGGAAATGCTAAATAGCTGGAGGGAAATTCTAGTAAGATCCTAAAAGCGTGAAGTCGATTAACCAAAATGTTCAAATGGAAAGTATCCTAAGTTCCTTCTCCGTTAATGTTTTATAATCTGAGTGACATCTCTAGACAACAGTCGACAAAATGCAGTTCAACCCCGCCCTCCGCATCCTCTTGATGCAGCCGCTAGAGATAAATTGATTGCTAAGGATGTTGATGTTATCAAATCAATTGCAGCATTTTATAAATTATTGTACAAGTTCACCGGAAACCCAACATAGAACGTTTAATCCGGACAAATTTTCACATTAGACTTAAATTAATTTCTATGTAGATAACTCACATAATGAAGATTCCTGCATCTATTAATTAGTTAATGTGGTTTGGCAGGGGACGTTAAAGAACCCACTCACGAAATTACAGTGATGTGGTCTGGCCTGTTTACTGGGAATTGGGGGGGGGGGGGTGGGAGGGGGCATCTTCAAATAAGTTCCTTCGATTGTTTGTAAACTGCTGATACAATCCGGCCAAAGTCCCCCGAAAAGTGTTGTGATACAGATTTGATAATATCCACATGTTAATTTGCGCAATATAAATATTAAATTATTATTATTATTATTATTTTATCAATGTTTTAATTTAGTTTAATAGATCTTCCCTTAACGACCCGAAAATGATTGTCTATTAATGTGGGAAAATGGTGACCTTAAGATTTTTATCAAAATTTTAATTAGTTTATAGTTCAACCCTGACGACCTTAACATGACTACATAATGATGAATGAAAGAAAGGGGTAACATCAATGAGTAACGACCTATTTAAAGAGGTAAGTTTTGTCAACAGAATATCGTCTTTGAAGGTTTGTTTACAGAAATTAGTTTTAGCTCTTTGTTTAAGTCAACTTGCTTAACTACGTTTCAACCACAAAGAGCCAAAAGGTAGCATTTTTTTCCTTATCATATAAGGGGCAAAATTACTGAATTGTGATTGATCAAGACAGAGGGCATTTTTTCTTAATTTTTGTAATTGCCCCGGGCAAAATTACTTGAAAATGATTGGCTGAAAATCGCTTAGCAACGGCTGCCAAGGTAAAGAAATTTCTGTTTGTTTTGTAACAATGGCGTCCCGTTTTGAGCGAGATCAGTAAGAAAACATTTTGCCCCTTTATATTATAAACAAGTAATCACATCGTTCCTCGTAAAATTAAGGATTAATATCAGTTGTGTTTTCGGAAGTTGCAGAAATTGCCCTCGTCGCGCAATTTCCGCAACTTCCGAAAGCACGCGTGATATTAATCCTTAATTATACTCGGCCCCACGCGATTATCTATACTAATAACGCACTTCAGTCGAATTAAGAGGTTCTTAACATTAGGTTAGAATCGATGTTATTTAAATAGCGCATATAATGAATATTTTATCTATAAAGAGTTTATGTTTCGTAGACCAACCCTTAAAGACCTCTACACAAATGAATAATGGTGAAAAAAAAAATGATAACAAAACACTACATATTATGAAAATTTCATCAACAATTTCAGTAATTCATTTTATACATTGACCCTTGACGATCTAAAAATAACCGTATAATAATGAATAGAAAAAAGTTTTAACATGAAATTAAATAAAAGGCAGGTTTATCAAGCTAGGTTTTATTAATAGGAATTCACATTATGATGGTTTTTTCTTTTTTTGAAGGATTGATGCTTTTTAGAGGAAATAAATGCTTGTTAATTTGTAATGACCAACATGCTCAACTATTATTCTTTTGTACTTTGAACCTAAGACACAACAATTTCTTGTGTATTCGAGCCTTCATGTCAGAGCATCACCACAATTCTTCGTCAAATTAAAGAGGTTACACTCTTAAATTGCCTTTTTGTTAGTTTAGGGCGGAATCTTGTTTCCCAAAGGTTTCACTGTATCAAAGGTTTCACTATATCAATTCTTTATTCTTTTCACTAAGTGTTTATTTGGTAAACAACCACGTACTGAAAGAAATTGAACCAGTTCAAAGTTTTGCATTTCAATAAGCCGTTTGATTTTCCATGACTGCAAACTTTGTACACGTCACTTTACAACCACTGAATAGCTGCATAACTTGTTGAAGTATACTCACTAGTACCAACTACGGTTACAAATCAGACGATTTCAAACTTTCCGGACTTTAACTGACCCAAAATAAATGAGGGAGCACATAAAAACCCATTCAAAGTACGGCTTTGTTTTTTTGTCGGCTTGACGTAAATGGCTGACAATACCTATAATATATCAAATCTTGGTGGGGTATATTCAATATAGAAGCGTATCAAAACATATTGGGTTTATCGCATGTTAAATAGGTGTATATTGATAACTTAGATTCTGGCTGTGAAAATCAAAACTCGACGGCAACCATTATCAAATCAAGGCTTTGTTGGATGGTTTTTTTTTTCCAAAGAATAAACCATTGACTCGATTCAGGTGGTGACGGCAAACGAATTGGTAGATAAAGATTCATTGACGGTTTGCAAAACCGCAAAGATCTTACACCAAGAGCATTGATAATTGATGCTGACTCATCGCCGTCAATTAGATGAATCATCTCCCCTCTAAATATTATTTATAAAACCGAGACTGTTCGCCGATAGGCGTAACGGTGAATAAATAATGCTTTTGCTTTTTAACGGTGAATAATAATGCTTTTGCAGCAACCGAGAACAAAATGTGGCTAAAGAATTTGCTGATGTTTCTTCTAACAGATCATAACATTGAAAAGCCGCTCCTCTTGGTCAAATAAACGTTTGACCATATGTCCATCTGTGATGCAGGGTAGTACCGTATTTTCAGGGCCACTCAAGTCAGAATTGTTTGCATTTACAAGTGTAACTAACTTAGTGATAATGGACAACGCCTCCACCTCCACTGAGATCTTCTACAGCAAAGAGCAGCTTAGCATCAGAGATCGAAAGATTACGTAACCTTTGTTTAGCCGGTCAGGTTAGCGGCTATGTGTGCGCTAAAGCGGTGAGGCAGTTTCATCACTTGGCGCACACACAGCTGTATAAAGCGAAAACAGAACCACAAGGTTCGCAGGTAACATTTGCAAAGACTCGCCTAAATGCAAGTGTTATGTTAGTACTTTATGGCGTTTAGGTTTATTAAGTAACGGGGTGCGGTAGAAGGGCCAGTTCTCTGTAAGCTGTCTTTTGCAGCTTGCTCTCCAATTGATACTGAGCTAAACTTATTATTCTGTGTCATGGAATGATGTTCCGATTGTATCAAAATTTAATGTCGGAGCTGCTTGTGTTTATCCTACACCGTCTCGTCAGCCTTTTTTTCTTTAACAGATCCAAAACCCGCACAATCCAACGAGCTCCGCCGCAACAAGTGTAGTTTCCCAATTCATATATATTGAGTAATTTAACGAGTCAAAACATGTAGTTACTATGATGAAGAACTTATCATGAATTTAACAAACTCCGCGGCAGCAGGCGAAGTTTTCCAGCTTAAAAATAACCTGAAGATGGTCAAAACTTATGATTATCATGATCACAACCACATTTTGCTCCAAAGGTGTCTCTGGGTTTTAGTTTCATGAAAACACAAAGATAACATCCTGAATTCCTTAGAGTCACGACGAAGATTTCTACTTTTTTGCACTCTCTTGAGGAGGAATGGTTAATACGCGTGAATTTTGACCATTTAGCCACAATTTTTTTGAGGGAAATATCTACGTCACAAAGGGTTCTTCTCGTATCACAAATATTTGACTCACTTAAATAACGGAACTGCAAAACCACAAAAGCCAACTAATACTCAATGACCGACTGCGAAAGCTGATCGGATGACATCCCTGCCAATATATGGTTTTAGTACTTTTAAAAAGCATTCACTTCTATACCCTACTGCTATGCCCGTTTCGTGTACAGTTCCTAAGGTGAAAGTTGAAACAATGGTTGACACAAAGTGTGATTACGACTCACAAAGATCGCCTCGATCGTTCAGCAAGCATTTGATCATTCTTTACAATGAAGTTGCATTACTTTGCAGTCTAGCTGATTGGGTTTAGCTTGTTTTTTGAATTGCCTGTTCGTTGCTGCGTATGATACATAATTGAAAGGTTTTGTCACCGAAATTCTAGCATATGTTCATCGCCACATAAATTCCCTTTCGACAACCACCAATCATCACTTGTTCACACAGCATCGCTTACGCATTTGAAAACATAATTGGCAACTATGGCCATCTGCACTTAGTTCTAAGGGATTCAATAATCGCTAAACAATCAGCCGATTAATATTTACTTAATGAAACGTAGTGGTGTATATTGTAACATCGAACTGGTTTTGTTTGAAGATTGACAGAGAAAATGTATTTCGTATCGGGCACTAATCGCTTTCAATCTACACAGAATTTGACCTTTTAAGGAGCAAACCTCTAATTGCTAGCGGTGCTCGCATTTGAAAACAAATTAAACAGTTGTACTTGGACCACTTAGAACACTGACTTAGATTATCTTGGCAATAGCTGTTCAGTGTTTTAGCAAATTGTGAACAGTCTTATTCATATGTGCTAACCCGAGCTCTTTGAACTGCCAATTTTTTCAAACTATACGTGTACCATTAATTTCCCTGAGTCGTTATCTTAGAGCGAAGGTTAATCAGTATAGTATGATACGATGAAGTGACTATTAAACATCCTCCGTTCCTTGTTTGCATGGCGTGAGTTATATAATCTTCCTAGTTAAAGCATGCTACAGAACATGTATGTCTTTCAGAACAATGGGGGGCATCCATTAATACCTCATAACACTAATAAAAGGTTAATCGATAAGAATCGATATCTTGTAACATACAACCTGGCCGTTTGTGACAAGTATCTTTTCCAGTAGCCATGGATTCGATCTCTTCAACGATGACTCTTCTTTGTGGCACACCGTGAGCTCTCTTAGAAAAACTTCATTAAAAGCCGATTGTACCTGCTGACAATTCTTGTTATTTCAATCTAGAATTGATTAAATTAATTTCAGACAATGCTTTAACGCACGGTTTCTCATGCGCTAATTATTGTTTAATAATTCGAAGTGCCAGGCGAACAACGAAGTTCCGCGGTTTGCAATTGTTGCAGTATGAATTTTATATTTGTCGAGCGGTACGCCTCGAGCGAAGTTGTGATACGTTGAATGGAAACCGCCGACTTTGCGAGAGGTCATGCACCTGTGGTTAGCCTTTCCATGCACCAGTTTACCGACAGAGGACAAGACACGGTATAGAGAAGTTGTTCAATCGCTTGATTGTTAAACGTGAGTATGACCCGCAAAATTTAATTAACATGTTTTGTTTAATAGAAAATCAGAAGCTGAAATATTTTGACGACCAGTTGGGGCACGCGCGTTAATTTCACAAGGGGATCATGCACCCCTACTAGAAACTTTGTTTGGTTCGCGTGAGAGATCGCGCATTTTTCTGTTTGGGGAGTGTTGGTGTTTTTATATATATAAATGGATACCCCAATTTATTAGTGAAGAAAAAGATAAAAGCATACAAGGAAGAATAAAAGTATGAAAAGGCCAAAGGAAAAAAAAGGAAAATGAAAAATGTTATGAACCGTCACCTAGGATCGTATGACATAATGCATCTGGAAATGTTTTTTCGTGTCTCGGTTATTTTTATGCTTTAGGTCGAAATATAGTCTCCAAATATTCTGTCAAAGTATTGCACCTCGTTTGCCACTTTTTTGTTCATACCACATGTTGACGTCTTCCGATATCAATTACTGCACAGACCCATGACAACATGGAATCTATTTGTTTACATGATAAAAAAGCAAAATGTCATTAGTGATGTCGTCATCGATGCCTATGTCTTTCAGTCGATCAGTATTAAGAACCTATGAAAATGCGTGTTTATTTCAGCCTTTTAAAAGTAACTTGGCGCCCATATCGCTGACAAGGAGCCGAAATGACCATGGGCTCGAATGAGGGAATATAAGAAACTCAGTTGGAAGACTTCGAACGAGAATGGCGCTTTCACTTGGAATGATTACTTTAGGTCGTATAATACTTTTTCTCTTTCTGGTTACACAGTTGGGTTTCCTTTGTTGTGATGAATCATCTATTCTTTTCAATTGGATTCCATTAGGACCCTTTTTGAACATATTGATCCAAATTCCGAAAATGACGTCGATCTTTTCATGGTTTTTACCCGCTGAGACCGCTGGGAAACGACGTTATTACTCTTACACTTGGCTTGGGTATACTTGTCTGTAGATAGTTGACATTGTCCTAGCATTTATAGTCACCGTGGTCAAAGATCCTAGGAAAGATAGACTACTTGGACCAACAACTTCAAGCAGAGTTCTTTGTATTACACCAATTGTTTTGCTGCTCTTTTTGAACACTGCTGGCGAAGGAGGCGCAGAATTTCACGGGGAATCTGGATGGTTATCCGCCACAATGACTGTGCAAATATTCGACGCCATCAACATGATAGATAATGTTTGGAACAGAGATAAAAATGGGATACCCAAAGAACTTGGAGTGGGAATGACCACTCTTGCTTCTCAATTTCTGTTGCTTGCATCGTGCGAGTTTCTAGAACTAACGCATTACTCGCCCGGAAGTGAAAACAGAGTGAAGGTTTATTGACTAATCTGGACGACTCTCCTTAACGCCGTATGCATTGGTCAGACTCTTCCATAAACATGTCTGGATGAAGTAAAACTGGGCCTGCTCTGAGCCTTAAATCAAATAGATTTGTTTCGTTATTCGCTCCGACTAAGCACCAACGTCAGCTTTAATAACTTCTTACGGTGGCCAAGTTGCATTATTAACTCAGGATAAATTAAATTATCTCCTCCACCGACGCAGCACCATAGTTCCTTTAGAAACTTTCTTCTCCTCTTGGTTTTAACGTGAAGTCATCAAAATTAAAAAAATGAGGAATTATTAATCCTTTTGAGATTTTAGATTAGCCAGTTGAGGAGAGTTTTGTTTTGTGATAAAGCAAGGTTGAATTTCTACGCCCTTGTGTGACACGACATTAAAATAGTTGCCAAGAATGCTGTCACGAAGGTTAAAAAGTGACTTATCCGCTGAGATTTCGCTATCTGAACCGTCCTTATATGAGCATAAGTACTCATTTAGATGTTCAGAAGACGACTACAAGCTTTTTTATAACAATACTCGATGACACATGTTTTTATTAGCTTCCGGCCGCCATGTCATCAGTGGCACTGTAGCTAGTCAGCCATACTATGCATCAAGGGGAGAAACTAAGTTTACTGACTGCGGGAAAGACAGGTTAAATAAACTTTTTTTAATAGCACGATTTCAAAGAGCGAATATGATTAGAAAAAAAAAGTGCAAAATTTAAGATAGAAGTTGAAATTTTTTGTACAGACAAGCGAGTACTATGCGAGGATCGAATACCACACGATTACCACGCGAGCCTTTTGTGAGTTTATGCTTGTTTTCTAACTAGTTACCCCATGTATTAGTTGAGGAAAACATATAAGTATACAAGGTGAGATAAAAGAATATGTAAGAGAAGGACTGAACGGTATTTCTAACATAGAGTATGTAACGACCACGAGGTTTTACGAGGTGTTTCTGTCGTCGAATGCTAAAGCGACCCTCTACGTGTAGAGTTTAGCTTCGTGGATTAAAGTGTTGAGAATAGTCAATTGTCAGCTGAGAGATATTTTCACAGAAAAAGGATGCAAAAATGCAAAGTGATACTAATTGTCGTAGGACTTTATTGTAAAACATATCTGGAATTATTATTTTTTTCATTTGTCTGTAGGCTTAAGTTAGTCGAAATATAGTGTTTAGATATTCTGTCTAAGAGCAGAGGGAAGCTGAAGATACTATCAAAACACGTTTCCATCAAAAACTGTAAGGAGTGCATTGTATTCGTGCTCATCCAAAAAGCTTTTACTTTATTCTGTAATTTGTTTTCCAGTCGAAATATAGTGCCGTTGGCCATTGTTGCCGGTTTTTTTTTTTTTATTTTTCGCCCACAATTCTATTGAACAACGTCGGGAGTGGAACGAAGAAAAAAGTCTTGGAGCGGGGCAATCTCGAACTCAGAGTCCAAGTCGTCGGCTCCCTCTGAAAAGCCGAAAAGGCTCTGGGGTTGGAAACGAGGCTGATAAATTAATATTTTCTACAGAGTAATTTACTGATGAGTCATTTCTAAGGATGGGCCGATACGGCTTTTTTGAATCGAAGCTCAATGGATAGAGCGCTGTTGTGCGGAAGGTCGAGGGTTCGAGCCCTCCCCAACGCTCAGGGTCTTAAAATAATTGAGAAGAATTTGCTACCTTTCTATAACATCAAGAAATGGTTAGATATTCTAGTATTCTCGAATAGGGACGAATAAATGGAGGTCCCGTCTCCTGCAGGGTTGGGGAAGGAGACGTTAATTTCCCACACAAGAGATTACTGTGTGATGGATGTCCTCCCCTGGGGTGGGATGGGTGGGATGGGTGGGGATGGTGAGATCGATGAACTGAACCGGCTGCCAGAGGCGCCTGATATGCTGACGTCTGTTCTCAACCTTACACTGCGCCCGTAATTCAGCCTCTGGGCTGCAAGTGGTCAGAAATACTATATTAATATTACTATTATTAATATTAATGAAAGGTTACCAGTCACTGCACGAGTCACTGATAATTACCAAACACGGGTGCACGACTTATTATAAATCCTGCGCTTCATTACTTGATACACCAAAGACTCCCTGGCATACAGAATAATACAGAGGTGCCATACTTCAGAGCCATTCGACGAGTCAACACAGGAACTTGATACATACTAATAGTTACGCGACCTCAAGCAAAAATCAACATTGTTAAAAAACAGTATATCGGGTTACTAAGGTCAACTTTACTTTTAGTCAGCCAAGTTAGCTAAAAAAGAGCATAGATAGCAGCAGGTAAAGAAAAATCTCAGATATTTTTGTTTGAAAGCAAGAACATGCTCACATTCTTTGGCTTCAGCCGATTACGCCTCGTGGAGACTAGCTCCCCTGCTTTAGAGAAAACCCTTTCGGCAAGAACAGATGTACCCGGGATGCAAAGATACTTCTTTGCAATTTCTGCGACAAGCTCATAGTATCGCTTATTCTCCTTCCACCACAGTAAGGGATCTTGGAGTTATGCCAGCACTGGTTCTTCAAAATACTTCCTGGCTTTCCAGTGTTAGAGGTTTTCATGGATTAAGGGACTCTTTCATTGCTCTAATTAAACTGACCTTCCTTCATAGTAGATGATAGTAGACGGTAGCAGTACCATACAACACTCGCGATCAGTTAATTTTCCTTCACTTATGAAAGTAGATTTACAGCACGATTGAGTACATATAGTAAATGTCCTTGCAGTAGATTGTGAGTGTAACTGTTGCCATTTCAAACCGGCAGTCTAAATTCCACAGGTATCAACGAACGCTTTTCATTCCACTAATTTATTCGTGTTTTTCTCGTTGCCATGTTCCCACCAATAACGTAGCTCCATTTTCTGCCTTTAAAAGTACAACACAACCCACAATTCCTTTGATGTTGCCATTTGTGTCGAGTTTCTTAGGCAGATTGCAGTTTCGAATCTTCAAGTTAGAAGACACTTATTTGCGTACACTCGGGCTCTCTGTCAACAAAAAACCTTTGCTTTTTGTGCCTGCATTCGTCTGTACAGGATGAAATTTGCGTCTTTGTTTCCCTCCGTAATTAACAATTATTCACCGAAGGCGAGGTGAACGTCGTCGAATTATTCGACAATATTCACCGAACCTAAGGCGAATAACTGTTTTAGTATGATTTCAGAGCTGAACAACAGCTTTTTTGATTATGCAGGCACCGGTGATGGCTGCCACGAATTTTCACGCTCTGATATTAGTTTTATATTTCTCCTTACTACAAAGCAACGTTCCCTCATTTTTGGGTTCGACCCATTTATTTAAAGATGGCAGTTATTTATTTTATCCATGGACTTCTACTGGAGACCAGAAGAATGACTTTCCGTGGTTCTTCATTTCAAGCCAGCCTACAGTGGTTCGACGCTCATTGAGTTCAGCGGGTTTCTGCTAAATGAGATTCCCGCTATCTAAATGGACTAAGCATGGGTATTTATCACTGTTGATTCCTGGTCATGATCCACCGCTTGATTTAACGGTGTACAAAGATGTTCTTAGAAATCTTGGTCCTGGAAGTTTTCAGAATGAATTTCATCGAAGTTTTCAGAAAGAATTTCATCGAAGGAGCTGCGATTTGCATACGCATTGTTCCTCTATAACTACAACTACATATTCCCGTGCGGAATTACTTGGTATTCGGCATCGCTTCAATTGTTCCCTTGATTGTTCTATTGTTCCTGTATTGAAGTTAATTGGTATTTTTAAATATCGAGGACGCAGAGGTGGTCAACGAATAAGACAGCTAAAGATCCCTGTGCTTATTTCTTGTCGTCCAGATATTGCTCGTTCTAACTATATGATCTCTCGTACTCTGGTTAATGTTAACGTTGATCAGCAAGAGTCAGGAAAGCAATTAAGATTATGCTGCCTAAATGCTAGGTCACTGAAGAATAAATCTGCTGACTCTGTTTGTTACGTGGGGTCGTGTGCAGCAGATATTATTACCATCACTGAGACCTGGCTAACAGCTGACGATACTGCACATCGTGTTGAGATCACTCCTCCTGGATTCAAGTTTCCTGACCAACCACGACCAGGTCGTATCGGGGGAGGAACTGCTATATTGCTCTGAGATAACATCAATGTAAATATAGTTGATGCCGGTGATCGTAATTTTTTCGAGTCTTCAGAATGGATTCCAAAGCATGGGTCCTTTACACTACGGACTATTATTATTTACCGTCCACCATACTCGACAAATCATCCAGTTACTATCAGAACATTCATCGCGGAGTTCTCTACATATTTGGAATCCATTGTTATGTCGTCTGAGCCGTTGCTTATAACCGGGGATTTCAACATACATGTTGATCAGCTGAGTGATCCAGAAAGTGATATGATTCTTGAGTTACTTGAATCTATGGGTTTCCTCAAACATGTGGGTAAACCGACGCATCGGTTGAGTCACACCCTTGATTTGATTATCACTCGACAATGTGACGTTGTATGGCTAGTGCTCCCACGACTGACTACTTTCTATCAGACCATTGTTCTGTCTTATGTGATCTCAATGTTGTGAAACCGGCCTTACCAACAAAAACAATATCCTACAGGAAAATTAAAGATATTGATCGGCAATTTTTAAGCGATGAGTTGGCGGAAACTAAGTTGTGCCTGAATAGTCCTAACACCCTAGATGATCTTGTTGAATGTTATAATTCAACTCTTTCTTCACTTCTTGATCGTCATGCTCCGCTGTTAACTAAGAGATTTAAAATCAGACCTCTTGTGCCCTGGTTTAATAATGATATTAAACAAGCGAGGAAGGAAAGGCGAAGGGCAGAAAAAAAATGGCGCCGAACTGGCTGTGCTTCTGATTTTTTGGAATTTAAATCTAAGAGGAACTACACCACTTATCTTATGAATACTGCGCGTCGTGAATTTTTTAAGGAATTCATCGATAAGAACAGTTCCAATCCGAGGGATTTGTTCACGGCAACTAAGAAACTACTGAAGCATGATCATGTTGTTCCTTTTCCACCATCAAATAATTTATTAACTCTTGCCAATGAGATGGGCACGTTCTTTATTGATAAGATCAGAACGATTCACGCTAAGCTTGATAAATTAACATCTTTAGCTTTATTAGAAGTTTTTGGCGATGATACTGAATCATGGTCTGGTGCTTTGATGGATCATTTTAAACCATTGTCAGAAGGAGATGTGCGTAAACTCATTGAAGGTTTTCCTAAGAAAAGTTGTATTTTGGATCCCATGCACACGTCTTTGGTGATTAACTGTAATTGACGTGCTTCTTCCAGTTATTACCAAAGTCATTAATCTGTCCCTGGAGTCTGGTTCGTTCGCATTAAACTGGAAATGTGCACTGGTTAATCCGTTATTAAAGAAGACCGGTCTTGATCTGGTATTTAAGAACTATAGGCCAGTAAGTAATCTTCAGTATGTGTCAAAACTTACTGAAAGAGCTCTCTTCAATCAGTTGCATGAACATATGATGGCAAATAGCATTTATCCCTTATTCCAGTCTGCATATAGAAAATACCACAGTACTGAGACTGCATTACTGAGAGTAATGAATGATATTCTTTTAAAGATGAACTCCGAACATGTAACGTTATTGGTTCTATTGGATCTTAGCGCAGCATTTGACACAGTGTCCCACGATGTGTTGCTCGATCGTTTGCATAATGATGTTGGTTTACGTGGGAATGCTCTCAAATGGTTCCACTCCTATCTTTCTCAAAGAAGCCAGCGGGTCTCTATACATGGTACTCTGTGCAATTATTTTGAATTGGACTTTGGTGTTCCACAGGGCTCTTGCCTTGGAGCTTTATTATTCATAGTTTATGCATCAAGCTATTCGTTATCATAAAGAAACATCTTCTTAGTGTGCATTGCTTTGCTGATGATACGCAATTGTATCTTAGCTTCAAGTCTGATGATAAGTCTAGTCTTGATGAAGCTGTCAGTGCTATGACTAGATGTATTTGTGATTTAAGAAATTGGATGATTAGGGATAGGCTAATGATTAATGACGATAAAACTGATTGATCTTAATAGGAACTAGACAACAATTAGGTAAGATCAACGATGAATGGAACATTTCCGTAGGTGATTGTGATATTTATCTTAGTTCCTGTGTTAGAAATCTCGGTGCATGGTTTGATAATAAGCTTTGTAATTCCGCGTTTTATCACCTACATAATATTAGGAGGATTAAGAATGATTTATCTCGCGATTCGTTATTAACGCTTATTCATGCTTTTATCACTGGTCGTTTAGACCGTATTGTAATGGACTTTTGTATGGCCTTCCTAAGTCGCAAATAGCCAAATTGCAACGTGTGCAGAATGATGCGGCTAGACTTGTACTGAGTTTAAGTAAGTATTCGCATATTTCTCCTGCGCTTTGTCAACTTCACTGGTTACCAGTACAACATCGTGTTCATTTTAAGATCATAATTTTAACATTTAAAGCTTTTCATGGATGGGCGCCTGGGTATATCATTGAACTAATTATCATCAAGCCTAGGTCTGTATATAATCTTAGATCAAATCAAAGTTTATTACTTGACCCTCCTAAGGGGAAAATGCTTGCTACGTTGGGGGACAGATCATTCTCTGCTGCTGCCCCGTACTTAAGGAATGCTCTGCCAGCTGAATTGCGTGATAGTCAATCATTTTCCATTTTTTAAATGTCAGCTGAAAACTTATTTATTTCGTGCAGCTTTCTCAAAGTACCCTGTCTGACAATTACTTTTATTAGTATTACTAATTAAGTTCCTTATTAAGATCCTTATTCCTAATTAAGATCCTTATTATGGATATTCCA
This sequence comes from Stylophora pistillata, assembly GCF_964205215.1. Taxonomy (NCBI): domain Eukaryota; kingdom Metazoa; phylum Cnidaria; class Anthozoa; order Scleractinia; family Pocilloporidae; genus Stylophora; species Stylophora pistillata. Next base: position 19,597,281 of record NC_142532.1, read on the forward strand.
TATTATTTTTATTTTTAACAGACATTGTTAATATCAATGTACATGTAATTAGTTTTATAAACTTGAATTTACTGTAGTATTTTAAGTTGTTAAGCTCTGTTGATCATTGAATGAAAATAGCGCTCTAGAAGTTATTAGTCAATCAATCCTTTATTTAAACACATGACACCTAGGAGTACAGAAGTTCTCGTTAAAACGTGTACGTGTATGTACAATTAGAAATAAAACATAATTTCTGTAAGAATACAAATAATAAGTAGATCTATTAAATAACTAAAAACAGGATCGAAGATCGAAGACAAGAGCTATCAATAAAAAGTTACAATATTAACAATATTAACAATAACGATATTTACAATCACTACCACTAAGCCATGTGGGCTTTAAGAGAACGCTTGAATGAAACAATATCTTGAGATTCTCTGAGTTTAGGGGGTAGCGCATTCCAAAGTTTACTAGCTAAAAATGAAAAAGACCGATGTAAAAACTCAAGATTAAAAGGAGGTAAATCTAGCCTTGTACTAAGCCCGCGTAAACTATACGGTACATTTCTAAAATTAAAAAAATCACTTATATAAGGAGCCCCCTTATTATACAAGCAGTTATATAACATAACTAACGATTGGAATTGCCTACGATTCTCCAAAGACTTAATGTCGGCCAACTTGAGGAGGAAGTCGTATGACACAGACTTCGAGAAGCCTAATATAGTTCTTAATATAAAGTAATTAGTTGTCTCTATTTTAGTAGTCTCCGCGTTACCTACTCCCAGTAAAAGGGGACTGCAGTACTCAAGATGAGGGAGAACATAGGCCTTATATAAACGAACTAACACGTCCTCTGAAATGAACTTGCGTATTCTCCGCAAAGCCGAGGCCTTTGCGCATCCCTTATTCAGCTGTTGCTTTATGTGCGCTTTAAATGTTAATTTGCTATCTAGGACCACCCCAAGGATTTTGAGTGTGTCCCTTGTATGGACATTAGAATCATTAAGATGGAAATCATACTGGTATGAAGACGGGCCAATAGCGATAGCTTGAGTTTTGGCGGCATTAATCTGTAAAAAATTCATGGAGAACCATCTCGATAGAACGCTCAGATCAGAGTTAATTATATACTGCAATACTGTTGGTGAGACATCAGAGGCGTAATGAGTAGTGTCGTCAGCGTATAGCCTCAAGGACGTATTAGTAATAAAATAATTAAGATCATTAACATACAAATTAAATAAGAGTGGACCCAACAGGGACCCCTGTGGTACACCAGTTTTAACGGTTCTCCACGAAGAATATACACCATCAAGTTTGACTCTCTGTCTCCGTCCAGTAAGGTAAGCGGTCATAATTTCCAGCGCATCATGCGTAAAAGCATATGCCTTTAATTTAGCTAGGAGAAGCGGGTGACAAACAGAGTCAAAAGCTTTACTTAAGTCGATAGCCACCGCTGCAACAACTTCTCTTCTGTCAAGACAGGCTCTCCAATCTTCAGTCAATTTCAATAAGGCCGTGCAACACGAGTGACCCTTGAGAAAGCCAGACAGATTCGGTGAGAGTCGCAAATAAAAGGCTTCATAGATTTGATCGAACAATACCTTCTCATATAATTTCGATAAGGAAGTCAGAACAGAAACTGGACGATAGCAGGTCTAAATTAAATTAAATTAACAGAGAAATTCCTAAAATCATAACATTTTAGTAACATTTATTAACATTGTATTTTAACATTTTATATAAACCGCGTTGAGCGGTTTATATAGCGTCATATAAGGAACCGCTTGACCAATCAGATTGCTGGAAACTCTTTGCTCAGCTCTGAAATCATATTAAAGCGTCTTATTATATGGCTGTGACTCACAACGACTGGGAACTACCAAATTCACGAATTTGATTGGCTGAAATCAATATTGAATGCGGTCTAGATTTTCCCATCTAGACTGGTCTATAGAAAAAAGTTCAAAGAATATAAAAAATTGGCCTATAAGATACAGCCATATAATAAACATCTTATTAACCGAGCTAGGTCGGTCTGTATAGGAGAATCTTGGATTACGTTCACAGGCTAGCGAGTGATTTCGAGAACATAACAAAAAGATTCACTCATAAATGTTTGCTCATAAAGAGTTCTCTAATAGGATTCGCTGACCGACCCGTTCCGAAAAACGCTCGACATCTTTTAGTGTGGTCTACCGCGAACGCTGTCTTTATATTTGTATACGTTTTGAGCGTATCATACACAATATCTGTGCTGATTTTGAACCGCAAAACTCCTCTTCCTTCGCTATTACACTCTGCCATGTGCTCATCAGTGTAAACGTTGCGCATGCGTGATAAGGACGTGACTGCCAATTGTAACTGAAAGAAAAGCCGGAATTTCAACTCGGGCGTTTCCTTTGGAAAGCCCGAGTAATAACATCGGTTGCCTACTAAGAACGAATTAATCACGGAGGAATGACAGCAGTCGTGCAGGCCGTTCAAAATTTTTAACTTTCGAAGGAACGGAAACAGACGGTGAATCTCCGCCTCCCGGTTAGCTCAATGGATAGAGCGCTGGACTGTAGTGCGGGAGGTCGAGGGTTCGAGCCCCAGCCGGACCAACACTCAAGGTCTTAAAATAATTGAGAAGAATTTGCTACCTTTCTATAACATCATGAAATGGTTAGATATTCTAGTCTTCTCGAATAGGGACGAATAAATGGAGGTCCCGTCTCCTGCAGGGTTGGGGTAGAAGACGTTAATTTCCCACACACGAGATTACTGTGTGATGGATGTCCTCCCCTGGGGTGGGATGGGTGGGACGGTGAGATCGATAGGCTGAAGCGGCTGCAAGAGGCGCCTGATATGCTGACGTCTGTTCTCTACCTTACACTGCGCCCGTAATTCAGCCTCTGGGCTGCAAGTGGTCAGATATAAACTATATTCGCATTCTCCAATACAATCCACGTATAATCACGCTATCTCGCTGTCACCAAAGAAGTTCACTCAAAAGCGTCAAGATGCAAATGACTCACTTTTTGTTTTCGACCATGATGCAACGCAATCAGAGGCTTAGTGTCGATAATCTTCGATCCGAGTATTTGGTATCGGTATCGGCACATCCTTCGTCGTTTCCTGGCCGGATACTCAAGATGAAGTGTTGGAAAATTTCAGGCTGCTTTGTGTTGTTGCTCCTCTTTTTCACTCAGTTAGGTTTTCTATTTGGGTATGTGTTCGATTATTGGGAAAAAGTTCCGCAGGAAATGTGGGAAGGTTATTCGTCTTGGGTATATAGTTCGCTGACGATTGGAGCGGGTCTTTGGTTTCTTATCAGCTGTATTGTGAGCTTCATTCTAGGAATTTTGTTTTTTTTTTGTCGATGTATTTCGGAAGGAAAACTTCGTCACTACTCTTTCGTTTGGCTTGTGTATACTGTTCTGTTTATAGTGGATTTTTCCTTGGTATTTGCACTGGTCGAAGATAAAGATATGCTAAGTAAAGAACGATTCCTCGGACCGAAGATATTAGAAACTGTCCTGTGTATCACACCATTCCTTCTTCTGCTATTGTTGAACTCGGCTGACGACGACGACATCAAACACCACGGAGACTTCAAATGGCTGTGTGGCACGATGACGGTACAACTATTCGATGCAATCGATATGATCGACATCGTACTCAGCGAAAAAGGAAAAGGCAGTGAGATACCTAAGGTATATGGAATATTGATGATTGGGATAGCTTGCGCAAGCCTGCTTCTTTCCGCATGGCAGCTAATACAGTCAGTAAATAGGAAGTCCACCGGTGCCTTTGGGATTGGAGAGAACATTCGATTATTCTTGATGATAATGATAAACGTAGCGTCACTGACTCTTCGAGTAATTGTGTTGGTTAAGTATGGGACGAATGAAACGATTTTCATCGCTAAGAATGTTATCTCGATTTTTACATTAATGAGGGAAATGTGCTGTTCCACTGGTCATAGCTATCAAGTCTTACGAATGTGACCTGTTGAAACTCAATTGGGGCCTAAAGTAGCTCTCCCAAACCAAAGCGACGAGGAGGAATACTTTGATTCTTAATGAGAGATGTGTTTTGCTGACTCATCATCAGCGCACAAACAACTTTTTAGGTTTCGTAATGATTGTTATGCAAGGAATTTCCTTTGGTAATTTTAAATAAGAACATGTATGCGACTCCTAGCCAGTTAGAACACTCTGCCTCAAGTGGTTGTGAATTAATATAGAGGTTAATTGTTTTTTTCTTTTATGTAATGGCATGCTTTTGTGTAGTTTTTTTTACATAGTTTAAGAACATTTCAGGAAACCTAAGCTTTTTTTATTATCTGCCATTTCTAACAAATTACAACAAAAAACAAAAATATATATTTTTTAGTGCTGTTTGATCAGAATATTGAAAAGTAGCGATATCTTGAATGATATCTAAATGAGTTATCATAGAAAGTTTATACTTATGTTGTAGTGGAACTTATTCAAAACTTTCACATCTATTTTCTTCAAATAAAATTTGATTCTATTTGTGCTATTTAGATTTAGTAGCGTGGGGATAAGTTATAATTAATGGAAAGTTGGTATTTAAATTAGTTATAATTAAATACCTAGAAGTGTATATTAAATTGTAAAAGGAAAATAAAGTATATCATATGTAGTCTGTGCCACAAGTCCACTTTTTTTATTTTAATAAAATTTATGATTTTAGATAACTTCACTCACAATGACTTGACTAGATCCTTTACAGAGACTTCTTGACCTTGAATGCAGCATAGAAACTGTTAACAAATCTCAACCACCCTGGAGTGGATCCAGGATTTAGTCAAGGAGGGTTTGGAGAATTGTCCGAGGGCATGCTCCCCCGGGATATTTTGAAAATTAGGTCTTTGGAAACATTTCCAGTATTTTGAGGGAAAATTTAGGGGGTTTGACTGACCCACCCCTGGATCCGCCTCAGCCACCTATAGCTCACTTAACAGGGATTAATGGCAATGACTGAGGGTTTTGCAAGTTAAAGCCACTTTTCTTCCTAGTATAACTTGCCTTTTCCAATTTTTTGCATCTTCAGCCTGCTTTGCAAGCTCTAGTCTAGAAATAGGAAGGTAATTAAAATGGATTCCCAGTTGAACCTCTGTAACATTTTTTGATCAATCAATAATAATAATAATAATATAATAAAATATTTATATAGCGCCTATCCTTTTCAATGCTAAGCGCTTTAAAATAAGCTACAGTGACAGCAGCATTTAGCAAAACTGTTGTGTTTTTGGTGTTGATTTCTTGAATTTTGTTTGTGTTGAATATTTGTTACATGTATTACTAAGACAACTCGTAATGCAAGATTTGTGACCCATTGAAGAAGATTCATTTCCTTGACCATGCCATGTTTTAAATGAGTCTCCCCTCTCTCTTTCATGAGCCCTATAGCAGTGCTAAAGCCTGATTTTCACTCATAACAAGCACAAAAGCTAACTTTGGACTAGATTGGAAACAAGACTTCATTCTTTATCTTCTTTACACAATAAACCCCAAAAAAGTATTATTATTATTATTATCATTTAGTTCTCATTAACCGAGCAGGAGGTCTGTATGGGAGAATCTTGACCAAGGTCAACATTGTCCCATACAGACTGACCTAGCTCAGTTAATAAGATGTTTATTATATGGCTGTGTCTTATATGCCAATCTTTTATTTTCTTTGTACCTTTTTTTCAAGAGCAGTCTAGATGGGAAATTCTAGACCACTTTCAATATTGATTTCTGCCAATCAAATTCATGAATTCGGTAGTTCCCAGTCCTTGTGAGACACAGCCATATAATGATATTATTGATTTTTACCACCTTGACACTCCCCTTCAACAAGCTTTGGGTTTCCTGAGAAAAAGAGGAGGTTGGGAGGGAGAGATAGTTATTCAGCAAGTTGATAGAGAGAAAATGCAAATCCTATTTCCTGTACAAACCTTACATTTGGGATTTCAATTCACAAGTTACTCAATCCCAGCATAATCTCTTATATGAGAAAGTTTATTTTCCTGATTTCTATTGACTCAGAATGGGATACAGACTTCAAACAGTCCCTGATATTCAACAAAGTATAATAATGTGAGTAAAAAAAAATCAGTGAAAAAAAAATTCTGTCAGCACACTACATGGAACTCCTCACTCCAAGTGTTCCATGTGACATGCTAACATCAATTTTTTTTCCAGTTGTTTTTGTACTTGTGAGATGGACTGCACCAAATAGGGGGGACAACTTGTTGTCTAATGGAGTGTTGCTGTAAAGATGCAGTCCATAGTTTTGATTTCAATGTTTTTCATGTTTTTTAGTTCTGTGTACTTAAACTCAATCAATGGTAAACCAAAGTCAAAGTATGCTCCTTATTGAAAGTTTTGTTGACAAGCTTGTGTATTGACACATATTGAATGCTAACTGGAAACATCTGTCATTTGACCTGTTCAAGCAGCTTTTCAGGCATGACTTTTACTCTAACACAAGCATACAAAGAAGATAGGTTCACAAAATGCATTCAAAGTAGGTCCCTTTTATAACATAGCTGGTAAATTCTTGTGATCAAATTTAATTTCACGAGTGTGCTTCATGTTCCCACAGTGCAACCTGATGTCATGCGTGCATACCTACTGAATCATAGCTGGGATAATTTAAATCACGACAACTGGTTTATACTATTAGTGTTGCTTTCATCAAGATATGAATCACTTCAGAAGTTTGGTGAGCACTCTAAAGGCTTAAATTGAGCAACTCTTGTGGATCTTTTGTGCACTCCAAACTTCCTATATGCTACCTACCTTGAGGAATACACACTTTCTGCATAAACCTATTGTTTAGTATTAGTATTCAACCACACAAAATGCGCTACTAATCAATACATAATATGTTCAAGTAGGCACACTTACACCTAGACTGCATGCTTGTGTCTTTAAATGAAAACCAACCTTAGATCCCATTGATGAAGGCACTAGACAGGAGTGGTGAAATGTTGGGTCTATGAATTGTAATTCCCCAGTTACACTCATTAAATCCTTAAACCAGAGTGGCACCAAATCAATTGCTCTGACGAAGGGCTAATGCTCGAAACGTCAGCTTTTTAACTCTTTACAGTGGCCAATATACAATTTCAACTTAGTTGATATTACTATAGCACCAAACCACATCGGATGTCCACCTGGTTGCTTTGTGAACTTTAATATACCAACCTTAAAATTTCTAAGAAAATCAAAACAACACCGAGACATAATTCATCCAGCATTTAATTGGGCATATTTGAAGGCAAAGAATTTACAAAAAAAGGAAACCACCACTTCACTTCTTCTTCTTGGGTGGCAACAGTATACCATCATACTGAAACAACAACAACAAAAAAATAAATAATGTTAGGGTTTATGATCTAAGCTGAAGTAGGGGGTAGAGGGTGGGGAGTGTGCAATTGATCTTGCAATTTGTCCAAGGGAAGGGTGGTCCTGAAAAGAGCCAACATTCATGACAGTGACTCAAGTTTTGACAGTCTGAACTTAAACGATCCATATCTCATTAGAGTAAAGTTAAGGTGTTTATCTGTCAAATTTTATATGTCGGGATTGTGAAAAGCAATTAGTTAGTTTTGTTGCAAGGTCATTTACCACAAGAGCCATTTCATGATTAGCATTTTCAACCTGGCAGAAATATATTTTGTTTAGGCAATACACCGAATCAAAATATGGCATCCAATTTGAATTGCCATTGTTGTGGACTTACTAGCTTCTCACACATGTGATAATCCTTTTGTGTTTCCACGTGAAGACGAGGCTAGTAAGTCCAAAACAATGGGAATTCAAATTGAACACCATATTTCAATTTGGTGAATTCTTTGACTACTTCAATGTTGTGAACAAGTCATTTGCAGGGTGCTGCTAGCTCGGAACAATTGTTGATATACATCTGTTCAAAGTACGTAAACCAGCTCGAGGAAGACAGTTGTTAACCCTTTCACTTCTGAGATATCAATTATAGTAAATAAATTCTCCTTACAGTCTGCCATACAAATCTTATGGCATTAGTTCAGAGATTTTGGTATTGGATCAACTAACTATCACCTAGTTTTTGTTTTTCTTTATTCTAAGTACTTGACTGCTCGATATTGTCCCAGCCGGACCAATACTCATGGTCTTAAAATAAGTAAGGAGAATTTGCTACCTTTCTATATACAAGAAATGGATAGATATTCTAGTCTTCTCGGATAAGGATGAATAAACCGTACGCCCCGTCTCCTGCAGGGTTAGGGGTAGGACACATTGATTTCCCACGCACGAGATTACTGTGTGGTGGATGCCCTCCCTTGGGTGGGATGGGTGGGTATTGGCCCTGAAAAGCCCCTATGGGGAGTAGTCAATTAACCTATGCATGTATGTATTAATACATAAGGAGAAATTCTGTCTTGGTCACTCATAGGAGTGAAGGGGAAGTAGTTGGTGCTGTGATCTCAAGATCACCAGAGGCAAAGCTGCATGAGCATTCTCAATCTGTTTCTGAAATTTCTGCAAGTGATTGTAAACCCTTTAACTCCCACGAGCAATTGACAAGTACCATAGTTTCTCAGTTATAAGACGCACCCCAAACTTAACAACTCAATCAAGCCAAGTTCTCAAACTGAAAATTACATGAAAATACTTGGTTATAAGATGCACCAAAAGGTGCCGTGGATCTGAGAAAGTTTCATGGTTGCTCTGGCGGTGAAAGCAAATGGTGAAAAACTCCCACCAAGAGTCATTATTCAAAGGTGTTCAACAGCTGAATATCAACATGCCACCAAGGATGCAAATTTCAGTGCACAGAAAAGGCTGGATGGACAAAGAAGGTAAGTCTTATCTCCACATTGTCTATTCAGAGACAGAACTTTTCAAGCAAGCGACACAAACACCATTCTAGGAATTTGAAATGTGGTTTGAATGATTGTTTTGTTGTCATGGATATCATGTTACCGAGCACGTGCTGTTAAGAATGTATGCAAATTTTTGTTTGTTTACTTTTCTATGGAGGTTGATTAGTGTTCTAAAAGCAGTATTCCTTCTTAATTAATAGGAATAAAGGATTGGGTTCTATGCAATCTTCGCTACACCTCAGACCAAAAAGCTCTGCTCGTGTGGGATTTGTTTCATGGCAATTTGACGAAGGCCACATAAGAAACGGTTCTTTCAGAACCACCACAACAGCTCTTTTCAGAGCCACCCCGGTTCTTTTCAGAACCACCAGATCTAAAAAAGTCAATGAACAACAATTAGTGCTCTTTTCATGTCTTTGTACCTGTAAGTTCTGCTAAAATATTGTGATCTCAAGATTTAGTTGCGCAAAAATACTTGACCATAAGATGCACCCAATTTCAGCACTAACTTTTCACCCGCAGACAGAATTTTCTTGAAAAAAACCGTGCGCCTTATAACCGAATAACTACGGTAACTTCTCCCTATAATATCCATACATTATTTCCAACAAGCGCTCGTGGAATAACTGTTTTATTAAAAACACCCCCAAGAAATTATTATTTTGTAAGAAACCGGATTTTTTAGCTTCCTTTTGATTTTAAGCTGACGCGTAAGTTACCATATTTGTAGATTATGGTATATTGGCTCATATACCATAATGGCTAAGCCAATAAAAAGTCTTGAATTGCATTATCCAGTGATCCAGTTTTTAATAATAACTGTTATTACCATTGTTGTTATTATCATCATAATTATTATTTTGTCTCAAAAATTGTTAATGGTACACTTAATATGCATATGGTCAGGTTTTACCTTCTGTTGAAACCACTTCATGGATTCATCCTTAGATATCAGATGCTTGTATCCCACACGGGATTGCTTCCTTTTTCGCTCAGCAACATTGAAACCAGGACGTCCCAACACTACATAGAAATCCATGCCATAAATCCCAATGCTTGGGTCATATTTAATTCCAAGATCAATATGTTCTTGGATTCCAAAACCGAAGTTTCCAGTTTTAGAGAAGTTATCCTTCGAAAGCTCATACTCACGAACCTATCGAAACAAAAACAAAAACCAGTGAATCTGAGTCTAGTAATGTATAAATCTGTACAAGAGCTTTTACTGCTCTCTGAGAATACAGGATATGATCACAGATCAAAGAAGTTCTAAATTTGTTGATTCTAGGATGCGTGTCATATATGAACTTTGTAATGGGCCTTGCTCACTATAGAGTCTCTGTGGCACAGTGGTAGAGCATCGGAGTACAGAATCCGAAGGTCTGAGGTTCGATTCCTCATGGGGACTTGGAACTTTTTTCTTTGTCTCATGCTCCTGACTAGATGAAAAACATCTTTCTATATGTCTTCACCAAGCTCAAAACTTACCATCTTTCTTATTGTTTACAAAATTGTCAAACAAATTCTCCTTGTCAGCACCAGCAGTAATGTTAAGAAAACAGTGTGGAGAATATGAAAACCAATGTAAAAGATAAATTAAGGTAACCCTCCACAATTTTGTCAGATTTCCTTGACAGTTTTCTATTACTTATTCAATCCTTTAACCTCTAAGAGTGACCAGCATCTAATTTCTCCTTACAATATCACCCTTGAATCACACATTAAGGTCACGAGAATAAAGGAAATGATCACCAACTAAAGAGACTTTTGATTGCTAAACAAATTCTCCTTGTCAGCACCTTAAGAAACATATGGAGAACAGTATGGAGAATATGCATACTGATGTTAGGGTGTAAAGGATTAATCCCCTGGGTGGAGAGAGGCATTGTAGGAGCAAAGTTTAATGTCCATGAACACTTCACAAAGACCCAGCCAAATGATTTCTTTAAGCATTCATTTATGACACTAAAAGAGAAGTAAGCCCATATTTACCTTCAAACCCTTCTCTAGGATTTCTTCAGCTTTGGCGCCTCGCACAGTGCAGTGTACAGCAATCTTCTCGTTACGACGAATGCCAAATGAACGCACAGTGTAGCGGGCTACGAAAAGAATTAGGCTTCTTAAAATATCTCACAGGGAAACTGTATGACATGGAAACAACTATTATGAAAAACTGACAATTGATGAACTCTATTTGCAATCCCTTTCTGCCAACAAAAGTGTAGTAAACATTGAAGGTTGACAAAGAGTGCATTTCAAACCCATTCAATTTGTATTTCGATAGACTGTTGTAAAAACAAAACCAGAGCAATAACAGCAGCCAATAAGAACAAAAATAAATATTACAAAGAACCATGTGGAACACACACAAACAGCCTCAAAAAGGGGAAAGTTTGATTTGGCTAAGTATCAGTTGCTTCAGGTTTTGCATCTAACTGGCTAAGGAAGAGTGAGAGGCATTCTTAAACTTTACCTCCCATGAGTGACCAAGACAGAATTTCTCCTTACAATATCAATACAACATCAAACAGAAAAAAAGGTAAGAATAAAAAAAAAATATGGCAGGGGAGGAGAGGGACTAATCCAATACCAAATTCTCAGGACTAAAATCATAAGAATTGTATAGCAGACAGTAGAGAGAATTACTAAAGAGATCTTGGGAGACTGAAGCAAAGAAGAGTGAGGAGAGTGAGGAAGAAAAGCAGAGTAAAACAAAGGAGAGTGAAGCAAGGCAAAGAAGCCAACAAATAGAACGCTTTCCCAGAGGTTTCATCAACATTTTCAGCAGGAGGGATACTGGTTTTCACAGGTGGGTAAAACTTTGTGAATTGAACTTCTTTAAAAGATTAACTTTCCTCCAGATCATCAAACCAGGTGGGCAAAACCATCCTCACAACTGGTCAATTTGCCTGGTGCCCAGGCCCTTAAACACAAAGGTGCGCTATATAAGGAAGTCTTCCCTGGGAAGACCAAGGCTCATTTGTCATTCACCGTTGACGTGTGTGGGTCAAATTTAAATACTGGTAGACGAAGAAAAGGAGCTAATGAGATATCTATTGTTTACTTCCACCAGCATGGTGGCATGAGGTAACGTGCGAACCACCTACTTCAATCTCAAATTTACTGCCACAAATAAAGACAGTTTCCATTGGAGAAAGGAAATGCAAATCTCAAAAATTCTTGTATTGTGATGAAGACATAAAACAATTTCGAGGAATGTGCCCGCTGTACACTGCTTTGGAGTAGCTGTAGCTCAAGCTGACTTGACTCTAAGAGTTCTACATCACATGACGGTTGATTGACAAATGGTCCGGTGGGACCTAAGGCTCCTTTTATAGCGTGCCTTCGTGTCTAATGAAACCCCTGCATTTCGATTGAATGTGATGAAACAAAACCCAAAGTATTCAAAACAGCCAATCATAGGAAGGAAAAATATCATATGCAGCCAATCAGAACTCAAAGCAAAAACAAGCAAACTATTTGAAGTACAGAAAAATGTAAGTGACCATGTTGCAATTAGTTTTAGTTTCAAATCTGATTGGTTGGGATAGTGACAAAAGTTTTCGGGACCAATCACATGACAAAGTAAAGGAAACACAAAGCTATCCTGGATCACATTCCATACTCAATTGAAAACTGATCTAAACAATAATACAATCCCACTTTATGTATGACATTACACTGAACATTACAACATTACAATGTGAACAATAAATTACCTTTGGAATAAACTGGCTGCTGCCCAGTCAACTGTTCAAGAACCTTTGCGGCTCTTGTTAGACGATCACCACTTTCACCAACACAGATGTTTAAGCACAGCTTTCGGATACGGAGGTCCCGCATGACATTTTGCTTCTGGGAATTTTCCCCCGACTGAGAAACAATGAGATGATAATGTTAACTACTGCGAATTTTTGCTGTAATGGTTTTGGTGCTTTTGTAGAATCTTTATGCAAGAAAGGGTGGAGAACTTAGCCTAGAAAAGTTTTAACTTTGCATCTTGATTTCCTTCACTGAGGCTATTTATAATGATCAGATATATAATAAATGTCATCACATTCATGACCTGCTTTAAAAAAATTACCAATTGTATTCTGTGTTGATCTCTTTAACTAACTCTTTATCTCCCAAGATCTTATTCTTAATTCTCCCCTCAAAGTGCTACTCATTTCCTTGTAGATTAGTTGCAAGAATTTGATGTCAGATAAAGGTACCTTCTACCTGATAAGTTTGAGTATTCTCATTACCTGTTTTCTGGATGGTGTGTAGATATTATTGGGAGAAGTTACACGTTCATTATGTTAATCTGAACTAATAATTCTCTTAATCACTCGGAGAAATTAAGCATAACATTTAACTATCTGCAATCAAAGTCATTAATTAATCTTTGTTCTTCATTCAATTTGGACTTGTACAAACCAAAAAACCAAATCTGGATTTGCTTGAAAAATACCTCGTTTGATCTACGTAAGATCGCACGCTGCAAAGGACAAAAGATTTGAAATGAAAAAGGCGGCAGAACTGCTTGCCTATGTCTAAACTCCAATTTCGGTGGGCCAGTTCCGATTCGCTAGTTACAGCTCGAACAATTTTCTTCTTTTCGAAGGAATCAAGGGAAAAAGGCGACTAAAGTTAACTTCTGTGTATTTTCAAAAGTGTTTTGTGGAAAATCAGTGACCTGTAAATTGGAAAAAATGTTTTAAATAGCACCACAATCCTGTCTATAAACACCGACAGGCTTGGCTCAAGAGGGATAATTCAACAGTTTTAATCACTACCGATTTATCACGAAGATCGCGATAAAGCTACTTGAAAATGCTTTAAGCCATGTCTGGAAGGTTAAAAGAAGCCCTAGATAAAAGAAATATAACAGAAATGGGTCGAGAAAACTAAAATTAAAGGGGTGAAATATACTTTTATTTGGCCACGTGAATCTTGGAACCTACCGCCATATTGCCCACAATAAAAGAGGGCGCTTGAGGCATCACGGGAAATGACGTAAACGCCAAGTAACGCCTGGCGATAATTGACTTCGCGCTTCTCTTCCGAGACTTTCTCAAAGTCGTTCGCTCGACTTGTGAGGAAATCTATTCTCTACCCCTTGTTTGAAAGATATTGCATTTGAAGAAACAAACGACAAACAGAAAAACAGAACTGGCTCACTTAGAGACAGCAAAAGATTCTTTTTTTTTATAAAGTGGTGCCAAAAGTAAGGCTATTTAAATGTAATGTTTCGTAGAAGAAAGTTTTAGGGCATTTCTTTTTACGAGCATTTCTGGCCGCTTCAATCTATCGGCAAAAATTCAAAAATCTTACTCCGGTTCAAGAATTCCTCTCTTGTAAGCTCTATGGCTACTGAGAAAAGTTATTCACTCTTAAGAGTGCTTCAATGAAAAGCCCTGATAATTTATAACGTAACATTGGAATCGAATTCGTCATATTTAAGTCGAAAAATTGTTTCTTGTTAACCGACTCGCTTCGAATTTTTTTTTTTGTTGTTGGCTGATGCGCCTTTCCGAATGTAAGCCCACCAAAAACCGAAAAATTCTTACGAAACACGTTTGACAATCCCACGGTTTATTCCTAGCTAACCTTCGATTTTTGGCTCTCAGTCGGCCAGGACAAATGCGAATGCCGGCTTGGTCGTTTCTTAAGTTTCCCCCCTCTTCGATCTGCTTCATAGACGAGGCTAATACACTACAAGTGAGTTTTATTCCAGTACGAAGGTTAACATAACTGTCTCCCAGTACTTTATTTTAATTCTCATAATCCATCTGTACATTGTAAATAAATGTAACTCAATCTAATCGGCACCTTATGCCTGAGAACATGGACAATTCTGGAGGAGAGAACTTATTCAACTACAGAGACTTCAAGTGTCCCAGTGTTAAAACTTGAATGAAGTAGAATGTAGTTTTTCACAGAAATAAGTGACAAATTCGTATTTCCTTGTTCATATAGAGGGCAATTCAATTGAGTGTCGCAAAACAAAAACAAAGTTATTACAACGGCTGATCAGAGCGATAACAGTTTAATCCTTTCACTACTTTAGTCACCAAAGAGAAATTTCTTTTCAAGTATCGATACATTTTCATCAGAAGGATGATGAGAAGAAAAAACAAATATCAGTCTAGGGTTGTTGCTTGATTTGACACCGAATTCTCTTAGCGAAAATTGTGTGAACTGTATCGCAAACAGTGCTGAGAATTTGATTTTCGATCTCGGGAGTGAAAAGGTTAAATTCATTAATACAAAGCTCTAGGTTGCTGTGGTTGGTTAAAACGACTAGCTAGTGTGACGTATAATATGTTATTTGAAACGCAACATAACTTTTAAAAATAATTGTTGTCTCATTTGGGCTGGTTGACTATTGGCTATTTTCTTGATCCACTTGCATGGGAGGCCGCGCCTTGTTGAAACTGACGCATCATGGACTGGAGGCCTTGAGTTCCCCCTGAAAATGAGATCGAATGGTCAGCTGAGGCAACAAAAGGGAAAACGCCATAACTTTATTTACCATACAATTAAGGGATAGCGTGATCTTGGACCTAAAATGACAAACATCGAGTTCATAAAAATGCTTCTTTTTCTTTTGTGTTTTATTTCTTACAGAGCTACGATAACACAATGGTCAAAATCCACGGAACTCCCACAAGAGAGTTTTACTGCAAAAAAATGTCTTAGTACATAGACAATTTCCAAGAATTTCTCGTTGACCTCACTAAACACTCACCCATTTGTTGAAGTACCCTGGGATCCATCATCTTAGCCATCTGTTGATTGAGTTTGGCCATCTGCGACGGATTCACATTCTTGCTCATGTCACCTCCTGAAATGCAAAAAACACAGGATGGGGGGGGGGGGGGGAGGATAAGGTGACGTTAGTTTCTGTTACAAGAAAGCCACTTCCGCTTTGGCTTAACTTGAGTATGCACCCTTATAAGTTCAAGAAAAATATGTAGCACGGTTTTCGATTAAGTTGACCCTTTTACTCCCAAGATACCCTTTATTATATTTCTTACCGTCTGCCACACAATTCTTATGATGTTAGTACAAAGAATTTGGTATTGAATCAACTAAAAATCCCCTGTTTGATATTTTTCTCTATTCTTGTTTCTTGTTTGTTTGATGTTGTATTAATGTTGTAAGGAGAAATTCTGTCTTGGTTACTCTCTGAAGTAAGACGGTTATCAAAGGAACCAATCAAAACAGAGGATATATCCCAAGGAGCCAATGAGAACTAAAAGGAAGTGAAATGAACTTTTTCAAGCGCGGGAAAACGCGCACATCACAAAATTGACGAGGCAAAGCAGTTTATTTTCGTAAAAAGGGTGAAGTTACCTTTAAATAAGCCCTTTATTCCTCCCATTTTCTTCACCATTGCAGCAAATTTGGTGTATTGTGACAAAAGCTCTTGCACCTCTCGGACAGACACGCCGCTTCCACGTGCTACCCGCGTGGAACGTCCCGGTTGGCGGGAAAACAGCTTTGCACCATTGGGACTATCTAGTTCTGAAACGAATAAAACTCGTCGTGTTTTTACACGTAAATTGGCAGATCGCATCGTATAACCCTACTTGATACTATCACACGTGCGTTTTGAAATTGATAGTAGCTTTTCTGTTTGTGGCCAAACCTAACCAGCGTGGTAATTTTTTTAATTTCTTGTTCAGCAGTAATTTTTCTTAGGTCTCTTTCACGGCCATTCTTCGGGATGTCACGTAAGAAGCGTTGCATGACACCCCTAACGAGACTACCCTTCCTCAGGCAAAATAAATACAGACCCATGCCCCTGGCAGAATAAGAAACGATCCCCAGGAGCTTAAACTTAGCCCTTAACCCCTAAAAGTGACTGGCATCTAATTTCTCCTTACAATATCACCCCTGAATCACACGTGAAGTCATAAGAATGATAAAAATGATCAACAACTACAGAAACTCTTGATTAATAAGCAAATTCTCCTTGTCAGCCTCTAAGGAAATATAAAGAGAACAGTATGGAGAAAATGTATACTGATATTAAGGTGCAGTACCTGACATCTTACCTTCATCATTCATGCTGTCCATAATTGTCATTAGCTTCTTTAATCTCGCCATTGACTCCTGTTCATTTCCTTTAGATAAGAAGTCATTACTGAACCCGGGTATCATACCCTTAAAAAACAAACAAACAAACGAAAAATTAATAGAAGAATTTCAGTCATTGTACAAGTTAAATTCAGAAAAAGAGTCAGATTTAATTTGATCAGTTTTAACAACTAAAACAGCTTGGGTTCTGTCTCCTTTGTTCTACTGCCTCCCTGCTGTTGTTCAAACCCTCTCACTCCCAAGCTCTCCCAAGCTCTCATTGGCAATTCTCCTAGCCCTCTGCCATACAGTTTTTATGATGTTAGTTTGGAGAATTTTGTATTGGATCAACCTAAAATCCCTTATTGATATTAGTTTTTCTTTGTTCTCATCACCTGTCTGCTTGCTATTGTATTGAAATTGTTGGGAGAAATTCTGTCTTGGTCACTCATGAGAGTATCGGAAAGCTACTCACCATGATTTGGCCAAATGGCCCCATCTTCATGATGTTCTGGAACTGTTCATACATATCTCGCAAACTAAAAACGCCTACATAAAAAAAAGACCAGATCATGTAAGGTGCCACTAAAATCCATTACTCTGAATAGTGACTCATTTCCTTGAAAACCTGGAATATAGAAAAATACACTCCACTATCTGTTATATCTTTCACTCGCAAGATCTTTTTAGGAATTCTCCTAGCTGTCTGCCATACAATTCTTATCATGTAAGTTTGAATAGTTTGGTATCAATTGGATCAACTAAAAATCCCCTTGTTGATATTTTTCTTTATTCTCATTACTTGTCTGTTTGATATTGTATTGATATTGTAAGAAGAAATTCTGTCTTGGTCACTCTTGGAAGTGAAAGGGTTAATGACTTCTCACCATGTTTGAGTTTGTCAATAAGTTCTTCATTGTCCTCTAGTTTCAGTTCATTGACTTTATCAATCAGTCCTTCGATGTCTCCCATTCCTAAAGAAGACACAAGAAAGCAGAACTCAGTTTGCATTAGTCTACAGGGCTGGACACTAGCTTTTCAACTTACTAGCCAAGTGGCTAGTGACATCTTAGATGTTTTTAGATGTTACGACAATTTCAGTCTGTTTATACAAGCCAAACTGGCCGGTGGAAATTGAAAACCACTAGCCAAAACTGAATTTCTACTAGTCTGTGGCTAGTGGGCTACCATTAGTGTCGAGCCCTGGTCTACTTTTAAATACACTCAGAGCTCACAGCTTGACACTAACAGTAGCCAACTAGCAACAGACTAGTAGAAATTCAGTTTTGACTGATGGTTTTCAATTTCCACTATACAGTTTGGCTAGTAAACAAACAAATTGTTGTAACATCTAAGATATCACTAGTTACTTGGCTAGTAAGTTGAAAAGTTAGTGTTGAGCCCTGCCTGTTTGCTGGAAAATGTATGGATAATATAAGAAAATTTACAGGTTTATTAATTTTGGGAGAAAAAGGGTTAAGGTAAATGACAAAGTACTTGGTCTTTATAGAATTCCAACCCAATTATAAGGAGTTCCAACTGTCATTATAGAGAAGTCTGTAAATAAACCTACCCAACAGTTTACTAATAAATGGTCTGGTCTTGAAAGGTTCAAAATCATCAATGTGTTCTCCTGTACCAATGAAGATTATAGGACTCTTGGTGGCAGCCACTCTGTGAATACAAAAAACTGTAATTTATATCAAACAAAACTGGATGGGGAGTTCAGAAAAAAATGTGGGAATATGAATTTTGAGACAATTGATGGTGATTTTAATAAAGTAGTTGTGAGAACATAGGGTACTCCTGAACTAAATTGTTAGTAGTATTTTTTTTCAAATCACAATAACTGATGTTCAGACACACAGCCAGAATGACATTATTAGAGTCATGACAGAGTCACAGTCAGAAGTGTTTTTTTTGTAAGTGTATAGTTGAACCTCTCCACAACTGCCATCTTGAAGACAGATGAAAGTAGCAGTTGTGGAGAGGTGGTCATTGTAAAGAGGTGGCCCTTAGTGGAGGTTTGACTTTAGTTAATAATAGTGGTAATAAATCAAGCCAAGAAACAATCCTTACAGTTGGACTGCAGTCTTAACAATTGCCTCCCTGATATTATTTGGGCGCTGCTGCTAGTATCAGGTAGCCACCAGTTCGAATCTTGTCTAAGCCTGAATTTTTTCAGGGTTCTTTCCAACAATTGCTAAAGTTGGAATCCACCTGCCAAGATTATTTCTTTGCTTGATTTTCAACTAGTAAGTAAGTAAGGTAAGTAAGTAAGTAAGTAAGTCAACTTTATTTAAAGAAGGTGTACACATAACACCTTACACTGACAAACCAGTGGCCCTCAAAACTAGGGATTAGTAAGTAATACATGCAAATCTAGAATTAAAAATTGGAACTAGCCTAACAAAGTAACTATTAGAAACAGATATAAACAGAATATATAGAATAAAACATATAATACAATATGGCCTCAAAAGAATGAGCTTCATTCTTTACAAGTTTTTGCTGATAACAAAGGGAAAGAAGTAGTAGCAGTTTGAAAAAATAACCTTTGACTCTTGAAGGGAAGGTAAACCCTCAATTGAAGCTAAAAGTTTCAATGAAGACAGACTATGACTAGTAATACTTACGCACTCAATGCCCCACCACCTTTAGCGTGACCGTCTAATTTGGTTACAATAACTGAAGCAACATCAACTTTCTCTTTGAATGCCTTTGCCTGAAAGAGGTAAATATTAAAAAAATTGAAGTGAACCACCTTTAAGGGCTGCAGCTGCAATAAATTATACGCTGAAAGAAATTCAGATGAACAAGGGTAAATTATAAACTGCAGGCTGATTTATCCTGTTTACCTGTGCCTCGCAAGCCTGTCCAATTGTGGCGTCCATTACAAATATTACATTGTCTGGGTCCTGTGTGCAAAAAGAATAAAAAAAATTAATTGGTCATAGAAATTAAACTGTCCAAAAAACAACAACAACAATGATTAGTTCTGAAGATGAGCACAGTGAAGTGAGCACTTACAACAGCATTAGAAACTTGAAGCATTTCCTCAAAAAGTGATTCTTCTTGTTTGTGTCTTCCACTGAACAAAAAAATTGTAAAATAAACTTAATAACCATCACTCATAATTGGCGAGTTCTTGGAGTAGCAGAAAGTGCAGCCTTGCATTTATAGATTCTTCTCTGCTTGCTCCCATACTTCTGCCTCCAATTCACATTCTTAGCTGAATTTTGTTTATTATATTATACAGTTTTCTCTCCAATGACAAATTATAAAAAACAAAGTTACTTCTTTTATCAAAGACGGATCATGTTAAGTACACAAACTTACCTTGTGTCTACAATGATTATCTCAAAGTTTTCTTGTTTGAATTTGTCGACACCTTCCTGAGCTATTACAACAGGGTCCATTTCGGTGTAACTTAAAAAAAAAAAAAAACAACAACAACAAATGATAATATTATAATGGAATCAAGGTAAAATAATTTTTCCTCATAGACTGAAAATATGTATTGGGAGCTACCTCCAATAAACTTAACGTGACTCGACTGTTCTTACCTCCCATAAAATGGTATTCTTGCTTTAGTAGCATTCTGTTTGAGTTGGTCAAAAGCACCTGGGAAAAGAAAATTAGACCCATTTACTTACTGGTAATATAAGAGGCCTTGGCGAACACAGAGCAACTGTACAGCCCCAGTTCTTCTTAACCCTTTAGCTCCCAGAAGTGATTAACATGTAACTTCTCCTTGCAATTCCAAGAAGTTATCTTGTAAGGGGGTTGTGAGAAAAGAAAAGCTAATCAGTAAGAGGGCGTTACTTTTTAATAGGACCAAATTCTCCTGTCTAATTCACAAGGTATAGTATGGCAATGAGTCACAAGAATTACTAGATGGATCTTAAGAGTTAAGAGGGGGTTAAGGACGTACTTCTAAATAAGATACTCTGTCATCCTTGATAAATGGGATTGTGCACATTTTCATTTATTAAGGCACTGTGCTGAATTTTGAGTTTCTTTGTTGCTGTTTGTCTTGCTTATCCCTTTTCACTCCCTGTGGAGCAGAGGTCCAAGGAAACCTCACACCATCTCCTGCTTCCTCTGGTTTCTGTAAGCAGTTTAATCCACTTAGTGGGTGATTAGCCATCCAAGCTTCACCAGAGCCCTGTTGGCCAGGTGTTTCTGGGTTCTGAGCAGGCCTTCAAAGCGGCCTGGGGGGAACAAGCCCCCCACTATACTTCGCCCTGCACAGCAATCCCCTACGTACCTGTTTCTGGCTACCGTGACAAGGACGAGGGGTTGGACTTTGGTAGCCACTGTTTGTCTTACCTGCACGAAATGTGTCTGCACAGATTAAGCAAGTCTTCCATCCCTTGCGCTGATAATAGTATGCTAGCTGTAATAAAAGTAAAAACAGAATACAATGAACTTTACTGTGCAAATGAGAGCCAATTTAAAACTTGATGAATATATATGAATAATGAAAACCAACCTTGCTGCATGTTGTGGTCTTTCCACTCCCTTGCAGACCAACAAACATGATTACATTTTGCTTTCCCTTGCTTGGATTCCACTGTTTAACACCAGGGTCAACAAGCTGTTCACAGGCAGACATAACAATGTTTACCTTCTAACTATGGTTTATTGTTAACTATTTCAAAGAGCTAGGGAGCTTAAGTGCTTTTGAAAGGCAACGATGTTCACCTTGTTCTTTAGCTAAGGAAGGCTATGAAGTGTTAAAAGTTATAAGATGCACATGCAGAGTAGTTGTTCTAGATGTTTTCATCCTGAGTTTTGTCACAATCTTGTTGCCATCACCATTAAAGTTTTCTTTAACCATTTAAAAGTGACCAGCATCTAATTTCTCCTTACAGCAATACTTAGTTCTTAGTAACCGAGCGGGAGATCTGTATGGGAGAATCTTGACCAAGGTCGCCAGTACAGACCGAATGCAGTGAGGTCTGTACCAGCAATTGAGGTCGGTTAATAAGATGTTTATTATATGGCTGTCTTAAATGCCAATTTTTTATATTCTTTGTACCTTTTTTTTCTAGACTAGTCTAGATGCTGGTCTGGATGGGAAAATCTAGACCACTTTCAATATTGATTTCAGCCAATCAAATTCGTGAATTCGGTAGTTCCCAGTCCTTGTGAGACACAGCCATATAATAATGCTGAATAATTCATTAACTGAATCATTCTTTAAGACCATGAGAAAAAAGAGAAAAGATCACCAACCTAAGAAGCTTTGATTTTTAAAAACAAATTCTCCTTGTTAATACAAAAGGTAATGTATGGAGAAATGTGTGGAAGAATGTGGATGCTGATGTTAGACTGTAAAGGGTTAACTTGCAACTACCGGTAACAGTTTTTGGCAAGCCTTGTCTTCTAAAAAAATCAAACAAGCAAACACAACAAAAAGCAACAAACTTTTCTACGAAGAAAGAAAAAGTACACAAAGATGAATTGTTACTGACCTTGCACAGTTCCTGGAACACAGCATGTTGAATCATCCTTCTTTTATTTAAACCACCAGCCATGTCGTCAAAATCAATGGCAGATCTGAATGAGGAACACAGGTTAGAGATATAATTTACATTTACTGGTACAATATTATAATTGTAGTTAACACTTTTTGAATAGTAATCAAAAATTATAACAAAATTCTCAAACATGATTGGTTATTACCAGCCTGATTTGAGCACTAATTGCTTGTAATTGGACAGTGTATGTGTCATGTTTATGCAATTGCACAGCAAGCCTCCTGTGCATTCCTTGTTGCTGTAAATTTTGCCAAGTGTTGTTTTCTTAAAATGAAAATGACAAACTGACAGCAAAGATTATTTCTTAAATTTTGATTAATTGGTAACAGAACTTTGTGTAGTCCAATTCAAAAAATGGATTCCCACTTTGTTGTCCTTGGATTTCATTAATCTACTATTATTACAGATTGAATTAGACTCTTCTAAGTCCTATGACCAGAACTAATTTGGTGAGGAATTCACTTTACCTGACATTTTCTCTGAGTTTCTTTACAAGTTTGATATTGACATCTGCTTCAAGTAAAGCAGCGCAGATCTCTTTAAGCATAGCACCAAGGACCTGATGCAAACAAAACATCAATTATTTTTAATCTATACTAAAACTACAAACCCTCTGATCTGGTTACCACGAGGGACCAAGACTTAATTTCTCCTTACAATATCAATGTGATATCAAGCAGAGGAGTAACAAGAAAAAAGAAAAATATCAACCAGGGGATTGGTATTTATGAAAGGGTTACAACCCCCTCCTGGTTAGCTCAATTGGTAGAGTGCCGGACTGTTGTGCGGGAGGTTGAGGGTTCAAGCCCCGTCCGGACCAACACTCAAGGTCTTAAAATAACTGAGGAGAATGTGCTACCTTTCTATAATATCAAGAAATGGATAGATATTCTAGTCTTCTTGGATAAGGACGAATAAACTGTAGGCCCCGTCTCCTGCAGGGTTAGGGGTAGGAGATGTCAATTCAGGGCTGCAAACAACAGCCGGTCAATGGACAATGTCCGGTCAAAATTGGGTACTGACTGGACAAATCCTTGGTTTGCCGAACATCTTGTCCAGTCCTTTACCGACTCGTTCAAAGAAATTTTAATTTTTAACTGTTTGATAATCACAAGGGACAAAGTCATGTTTCCAAAAGAAAAAAAAAACCAATATAAAAGTGGACAAATTAGTGGTCGAGAAATTCCCGGCAGTCGCAAATTTCCGCGATGTCATCAAGTCCTGTCGCGACCGCAAATCATCGTGTCTTCCGTAATTTTATTTACTTTATTTAAGTGTTCCCAGTTAGTAGAGGGTTTTACCTTTGGCTAGATACCATCATTTACTCTTAAATACAGTGATTGATTGTTTGATTGATTGAATGATCAGAAAGCACCCTCATGAAGATTAATCTTGCTGCATCGAGAATAATCCAAGTAGCATTTGTTGCAAAGTGCAAAAAGCGAGCAAAAGGCCCAAAACCTGGAGAATCCGACCACTCTTTTACTCTCACAAAAATTCCCAACTGTAACTTTAAAAAAAAGGGCTCTGAGTGTAATATTTAATTATTAGTGATTTTGCCAGATGTAAAGTAAAACGGACAATTGCAGTTGTATCTTTCGTAACCGTTCCACGTACTCAATGAGAGGCTGCTTCTGCAGTTAAGAGTAGTAAAATTATTGACTTGTAATTTGTATTGCCAGACCGACTTGGATTCAGTTGTTTTTTAGTTGTAAAAGGATTACTGTGTAATCTGGGTTCACTATCGCAAGAGTTTCGACTGTTAAAATTTGACCGGCCAAAAACGGGTAGTGTCCGAGCAAAAGCATGTTTGACCAGACAACGTGACCAGTGACTGCCCATTAGTTATTTGCAGCCTTGATTTCCCACACACGAGATAACTGCGTGGTGGATGTCCTTCCCTGGGATGGGATGGGTGGGTATATCTGCCGAGGTGGGCTGTATTGCCCTTTGCAGATTAAAACATTGACATAATTAAATTGTGATGGTCAAGACTAAGTTAACACATACACACATCATAACCTAAACATCACAGCCTAAATATCTATTTGTGCTTATGACTGATTTCCTCCTTTACAAACTTGGACTGGTACAAGTGAAGCAAAAAATTTTCAATCTAATGCAGGTATGCACTAAGGATTTAGACTTACACTTCCTTAAATAAGTTTGTATTTTCCTATGCCTTACAACAGAATTGACTCAAGAAGTTCTTTTCAAATTCTTCGTTAATTTCGAACTAAACCACACACATATATATGGTGCAATTCAAAAATATAAGATACAACTTCTATATATGGTGATTTTATCAATTTTGTCCTGCAGATCTTCGTGGGAGTTATGTGAAAATCTGCTTTTGGGATGGAAATTGACTAATAATACCAAAACAAGAGAAAATTCAAATAATGAACAAGAAGTGAACGGTTACATGTGAGAGCATTATCGGGGTATAAACTTCTCTCACCTCTTCATTGATGATGGTTGCATTACTCAAGGAGCGGAGTGCTGTGGTGATTTTCCGTCCTAAATCCGCGAGAACCATTTTTAAGAAATATACTATCCAACTGTGCGTTTTTTTTTTAAATTAAATAGATATAAGAACGTGAGATTAGGCCCAATTTGAAACTATAATAAATCCGTGAAGGTCGCCATGTTTTTGTTCCTTGTGTATTCTCCAGTACAGCGGTTACTATCATAACGCTACGTCACAAATCCCCTTTCCCCCTCGGACAAAACAGCTGTGAGACAACGAGAAGCTTGGCACTAGTAAACATGGCTTCCATCTCGTCAAGTTGTGCATTTTGTTCTGCGGAAAACAGAAATTTATCGAGGTGTTCAAGGTGTAGATCTGTGTTCTACTGCAGCAAGGATTGCCAAAAGTCGCATTGGAAAGCTCACAAGCCAAATTGTAGACCGCCTCTCAAAACAGTACCAGCTAAGGAATTTCCGCAGCCTTCAAGAAGAGATTTGGAAAACATTGCAAGATTTGTATGTAACACTTTGAAAGATAAGTATTTCTGTGTCATCGACGATGTTTTTGAGGACGAAAAAGCGCTGGATATTTTGAACGAGGTGAATCAGTTGCACAACTCAGGTGTTTTTCAAGACGGGCAGCTCAGCGGTGGAAACACGGCTTCAGCTAAGGGGCAGAAGTTTACAGAGAAAAGGATTCGAGGGGACGAGATAACTTGGTTAGAGGGCAATGAGGAACATGCGCCAAATATCGTTAAGCTAATAGATTTTGTAGACACTTTAGTGATTCATTGTAACAATCTTCCTGATGGGATAAATGAGTTTCGCATTGAAGGACGTGCAAAAGCTATGGTGGCTTGTTACCCTGGTAACGGAACGGGGTACTCTCGGCATGTTGATAATCCGGACGGAGATGGGAGGTGTCTGACTGTCATCTACTATCTCAACCAGGGGTGGAGTGAGGAAAATGGGGGGAAGTTAAGAATTTACAGAGAGAATGGCCATGTTGATGTGGAGCCATTCCTTAACAGATTGCTGATGTTTTGGTCGGATAAGCGGAATCCTCACGAGGTATTACCCGCATATAGCACCAGGTATGCTATAACTATTTGGTATTTTGATTCCGAGGAGAGACAGAAAGCAAAGCAGCTTTACCGGTACAAAGTTAGGGGTAGTTTAGAAGTAGAGTTTGCACTAAAAGATGTAGAGGCTAAGAAGAAAGAGAGAGACTTTGCTGAGGCGAAGCTAAGGGAAGAATCAGAGAAGGTGGTGAAGAATTTGTTGTCTGAGCAGGACTTAGAAGCGCTCTCTGGGCTGATTAAATACCATCCTAATCCGTATGAAGTGCTGAGTGGACTGGGAATACATCAGCGTGTACAAGAAGCTGTGCTGAAACTACTGAAAGAACGATGAATAAACTTGACTTTTCGGTTTTGCCGTCAGTGAAGAGTTGCTTACACTCAATGTTATGGTGTTTCCTGAGAAAGCAATGTTTTCTACAAAATCTGGACATTTTCAACCACGCTTTTTGGACCAGTACAGAGTATAGGAAAATGATCGAGGAAGGGTAAAAATTGGGTTCTTACGCTCAGAAAGAAAATAAGAAAAACTGATTCCTACGCTCCAGAAAATAAAAGGGCACCTAGTGAGGAAAAAAAAAAGGATCGAAAGGTTTTTAAAACCCTTTAACTCCCAGAGGTGATGAACTTGTAACTTCTCCTTACAGTATCCATACGTTATCCAGCAAACGGGTAATGAGAATACTCAGTTATCAGGGAGAAGTTGTTTTGTTGATCTAACACTAAATTATCATAGCTAATGTGCAAGGAAATGTGTCGCTAACTTGAAAGGACAGTTGGAAAAATCAGAGAAAGTGGAAAACAAGGTAACTCGGAAGGAATATGTGTGGCATCAGGTTAAAAAAAAAAAAAAAAAGCATTAAAACTCGTGAATAACACCATGCAACGTTTGGCATTTTTTTGCCAAGTAAATGTGTCAGTTGTGTCAGGCCAGAAAAGTTTTACTATTTCTTTTCCGCGGCGGAAGCGGGGGGGGGGGGGGGGGGGAGTAGGAGAAGGAAGGGAGAGTGCAACACAGTCTCGCGTCGTTAACGAAGCTGTCCAAGAAATTTAATCGTTTCATATAATCATAGTAATTATGATAATCTATCATGTAATCCTCTCTATAAAGCGTAGTTAAACGTAATGCCTGTTTTTAACCAGATTACTCGTCATCTCGTCTTTATATTTGTTATCCTCAATTTATTTCTCTTCATCAGTTAATTCTATTTCGGGAGAATCGCAGAGAAGTACTTCAATTTCTTGTAGTGCAACACGCGAACCGGGCATCGCTCGGCCTGACAAAAACTCCTCACACTTTTTCGCCGCTGATTTTCCTTGCAAAGCTTTGAACAGAAAACGAGCTTGTTCTTCAGTAATTGTCCCGCACTTTTCGCGGTCCAGCATTTCAAATTCCCACTCCACATCGCGCATTAGAAAACTGCGGCGGTCGATTTCGTTGAGTATGTCCAAGACTTCTTCCTTTAAACACAAGTCGCAGAAACAAACTGCCAGTATCGCCGCTTGTACTTGACGCAAGCTTATCGAATTTCCTGGTCGAAGGCTATGATAAATTTTTTGTATTTCTGTGGCGGTAATTTCGTCTAATATTTTCCCTTCATTTTCCAAGTAAGTTGACAACAAGCTTTCAAATTTTTCATCCTGAGAAGAGACAGCCATAACTTACTTTGCTTATCTCCGTCGCTGTGAAAATTATTCGAACTGACAGTTTGGCAATGAAGAAAACACCTGTATTTGTCTTTGGACTCAAATCCGGCTCAGCTATTTAAGTGTTAAGCATTTTTCGTACGTAAATGAGTTTATCAAAGCCTTATGGAGCCCATATCCATCTTTAGCTTGATACTGCATCGATGCGCTTGGTGTTTCTCTTGTAAAATATATCATCAAGTTTCTTTATGACGCGAACGGTTTAGTAATTTGAATAAATAAGCTCTCATTCGTCTTGGCAGGGGTTGATGAAGATACAATATTTATAAAGCAAACATCTGCCTTTTTTCAATTGTTCAGCGACGATGACCTAACCAGAAATAGAATCGTCCACAAAGTGCATTGCATCAAGTCATTTTCACATTTTACTTAGGAGAGTAGTTTGTAACTCCATCTCATTTCTACAACACATTTAAAATTCCAGGTTGCAGCGAAATAATCAGTTTTTGGCAATATCTTCTCCGTAGATATGACAAAGCCTGCAAAAAAAAAAACAAAACAAACAACAAAAATCATCCTAAAGCTTTGCAACGTTCTTCGTGTCAATTTGACAGCAACAGGTTCAGTCTTAGGTGATGAAACATTGGTAAAAAGAGAAAAACAGGAATATATTTTCTATTCACGACAGCTTTCTAGCATTTTGTCACGCGCCCAAAACACAACTTAGCACCTTCTCAAAACGTGTGAATTGGGTTCAAAGCGGCTGCGGATCGCTAGAAATATTCCGGCTTTCTCTCACTTATTTTATTTTGTGACCATCACATTTTTCGTGCAGTTAAACGGCCCCTTGGCTCCTTCTAAGTTTTTTTTTTTTTTCAATTTCGTCGAAACAAGCTTGTATTGTTTTCATCAAGTCAAAGAGGAGCGTCACTGAGTTGATAGTTTGTTTCTTTTTTAAAAGTAATTCGGCTCTTACTCAAATAAGGGACGGACCATCATTTTTTCTGTAGAGGGGGGTATGAGAAATTTTCTTTTGCAAACTTTTTTTTAAAAACATACGTCTCCGCAACATTTTTTCAACATCACCTTCACGCAAACAATTTTTTCCCAAATATTTTTTTCAGTGTTCTTTTTAGTTGTGCTAAATATTACCAATGCTTTCTTGAACTATTTTACGAAGAAAGTAATCAATAGCGCGAGAGCCAATTATTTTTTCGATATACTTTGGCAATGATATCTTTTAATATCTTATCCGACTTCTCTACAAACTTTTTTTTACCTATCAGGGTTTGATATCAATTTATTTTGCCTTTTCAGATTCTGCAAACAGTTTCTTTTCCAATGTTTCTCATAACCCCTCCAGAAATATGATGGTCCGTCCCTAAAAGGAGAATTGGAAAATTATTGAGGTAGCAACGCACAAAAATGTTGAGCACTTCTGAACTATTCCTAGTTACAAGGTGGGCCCTTATTCGAGGTTGGGCACTTACTTGAATAAACGGTACTTAAATGTTACTGTCTTGTCTCGTTATGTTGTACCCCTATTCTACCTGAACGAACCCCAATTAGCAAAAGACAAAAGTCTTTAAGCACGTTTTTATTATCATAACTTTAAAGAAGCGTTTATTCTCCAATGTGAGATGAGATTAGTCACATTCCATAACTTACGTTTACATGAATCATTGATCGAGATTATGCGTCGATCAATTGGAAGCTTTGACGTCCCCCCCCCCCCTCAGACAATCTCACGGGCATTTTTAAGAGTAGTTCATTCAAATTCCTGCCCCCCCCGGGCCAAAATCGCGTTCAAATGCCCCACCCAAGTGGCACAGTTGATAATCAGCGACCGCATCTTTCTTGTAAACATTTTCTCAAGAGCCATCTGCTCGCGAAAGCGAACTCTATACTTTCAAACACCTTATTAAAAGATAAAACACATGCGTTCCGCTGGAAAGACTTAGTAGTTTCGGTTTAAATTCCCCACCGCACCCAGACAAGGTTCAAATTCCCCATCCCGCGGGATCAGGAGACAGTCAAATGCCCGTGGCTTGCCGGATGGGTGTTAAAGCTTCGAATAGATCGGTGTATTACTGTTTGAAGATCAACTTTAAATATTCTTTTGTATAAAGGATGCTTTAAGTCACGAGCGTTCTGGTAAAATATGCGAGTTAAGGAGAAGAATTTCGAACACTATTTACAAAGTGCCTTAGTTGTCCGAACAAAAATTGCCTCGACAAATAACTAAATACTTGTCTACGGGCAATTCGAAAGGGTTTATGACGCTTCAAGAAAGAAGCTTGATTTTAAATGTCTGAAATGTTGTGGTAAATATTGAATCCGTAAGAAAAATAATACACATACAGCTTTTGAATTAATCGGCGATGCCGCAGTTCAGTTCAAAGCAGTAAGCCGGTAAATTGCGTGAGAGTCACGCTAAGATGCTGTCACGCAACAATTTGGGATGGTCCCTGGAAAACCTTTAAAATGACCTGCGTTGTCCTTCAGTTGAAATCTTGTCACGATGGCCGCCTCTGTTGAATGCTGTTTCTCGAATAAACCTTCTAGTCCACTGGAATTAGTCATCTTAATTAACACTTAAAGGTATGACCACCCGTACTGTTGCGGTTCTACAACGACCTCTTATCAAAACCCTCCTCGACTGGAGTTTGAGGAACTAACTGAAATAGGTTTTCTACTTTTTCCAGCAGCAGTTTTGTCACTCCTAGAAAAAGAAGACGAGAAACGCTAAGTCAGTTTTTTTCAAAGTTAAATTTACGAAACGTTTTTAAAAATTCAAAGCTTCTTTAAAAATTACTTCAAGTTGTCCACAACTTTCTCAAACGTACGTCTTTTCCTTAGCTGTTTTTGACGCCGTTTTGACGCCACTCGTCGATGAAGTACTGCGAGCCGCAGGGTTACCACTTGCATTTAGTGATCCTTTCCAGGCCCCGGCAGATGTCGAACTTGTGCTCGGACTAGCTGTGCTAGGGAGGGCAGAAGAAAGGCTGGGAAGTCTTTGAAGACTGGACGACGGTGAGCCCTTTAATCCAGAGTTTCTTTGTGGTACTGTCTTCTGAGATGCTTTGGCCACGCCAGTTGAAGCTGCAAACATTAGAGGGAAGCAAAGACAGCAATCACTATGGGCTATGTTTGGACTTTACCAATCACCATTTAAACAATTTTATATATTAAGTGCTTACAAACGAGAGAAAAAGTACCGACAACGACCACCTTCCGAAAGCGCGGGAAATAGCTGGTGACCACGTCGCGGTTGGTTTTAAATTTTCATCTGATTGGTTGAAAAGTTGGCGCGACTTTTCTAGACCAATCACAAAGCACGTTAGGACACGAAGTACTTCATATAATACTTGGTAATTTTGTAGTGAGAGTGCCAAGATACTTACAGGATCCAGAGTTAGAAGGCGTACGCTTGAGTGATGAATGACTTTCAGGTTTACTTGCCTTCCCTTTCGCCGCAACAACTGTAACATCGTCAAAGGTAAACGTCAACAAGCAGGGTTTTAAATACCAAAGAAAATTGGGAAGTATGTTAAGAAAATACTTTTGAATTTAGAGTGACTATCATATATTTTGATACGATTTCAGCGTAATGCACTGATAAATATCTAAGTCGTTTGCGTACCACAAACATAAACTGTCAGAGAGGTGAATGGCGCATAAGTGAAAGCTCTTGCCTCTTGCCTCTTCACCATTCCCGCACGATACCGACTGCCAAGTTTTCCCGCCAAAACAACCTGCCAGGCGCGCGCTTGATTTTCTTCTCGCCTATCTGGAGAACGTTAACAACACAATTTGTCAATAACTAAAGAAGGTCTCACCTTTTCTCTTGTCATCTTTGCTGCCTTTCCTTCTGGGATCCGAAACCTTATTTGCCCCAGCAAGTTCCTCTCTCTCTTTCTCCTCCTGCAGACAATAAAACAAGGATTTCAATAACCTTTTCTATAACCGGCTCTTATTGAGATCCCGAGATTACCAGCATCTTGCTTTGGACGTGAGCCACGGTTTTATAAGAATCGATGCACGTGCAGGACAGAAGAAAGATATCGTTCTTTACCATGACTATTAAAAGTCTTTCCTCCTCTTCTTTCTGTTGATCTAACTTGTCGTCTTCATACTTTGTTTTATCCAACTTCATAAACGCCTTTAAGTAATGAACAAATTGACAACAAGGTTAACTTTATACGAGTGAATAGACGCGCTTTACAGTAAAGTCGTTAGCGTATTAAATATAAAACCTTTCACTGCGGTGGTTAAGGAATCAAAAGGACGATAAGACCATACCTCTCTGACTGCATTGCACACGTCAGGCTCCTTTTCATTGCTCAGCAGATTCCTAATGCACTGCTCCAGTTGTTGCAACAAATGCCTGTCTGACGGTAACTTTAGCAACGATTTAAGGCGCGGAGGAACTATACAGAACTTTAATCTAACATTTAACACAGGGTCCTGCAAAACAAAAACAAAGAGTGCGATAAGCGTAAAAAAAAAAAAAAAACACTGCTCGGAAATACAACTTTGACACCAGGTTTTAAACGCGAGATTTCATTAGTTTTAGCTCAGCTGATACATTTTGCAAAGTTGTTATGAGAACTGCCGAGTCGACAGCTACAACTTTTAAATTAAGTTTTTTTTAATAAAGTTCAATTAGTGCAACGGAGCAAAATAGTAAACGGCGCTTCAGTAGCAGCAAAGGGAAAATGGAGGAGGCCTGAGATGATCACGTGGATGAGAGCATTGGCGACTCGACCCAGGCCTTACGCTTGTTTCACGCGCCGTTTACCAATTCACGCCGTTTCACTAACTGAACTTGTGGAACAGGCTTCTGAAAGGTCTACAACCGAATAATGGTGGTTACTTACCGAGCCCAATTCTAATAAAAATTCAAAGAAATTCTCCTTGAAAAATCGACGCGAAAATAATTCCATTATGAACTTGCAAATATCTATGAATAATAGTCTACTTCTGTAGCTTTTTCCTCTTCCACATTCTAAAATAAAAGAGAAAAAAATTAGAACTTGAAAATATGAAGAGCAACATTCGAGCGCCTTTTGACTGAGTGTCGTAAGACCAAAGCCAAAGAAATCACAACAGCCAATCAGAAGAAAGAAAGAAAAATCCCAAGGACCAATGAGAATTCAAAGTAAAACAAGAAAACTGCCTAAAGCGCGGGAAAACGCAGGTGACCAGATCACGTTGGTTTAAGGTTTGAATCTGATTGGTCGAGGAAGTGGCGTTGAGAAACTTTTATAATCAGTTACATGACGTACAAATGAAACGCTAAGAGAGCAGCTTTCAACTGACGTACTCCAGGATTTCATTAGTTTAGCTTCACCTCGCTCAGTGATTGTGAATGGTCCAAAAACTCACGTCACTCTTTCAGGCAGTCAGATGATAACATTGGCGAGAAGTTTTCTGACAGCGTTACCTTGTATAAGTCTACAGCACAATTCTTGTCTTTGCTCAAATCTTCTGTTGTATCGAATGAAAACACACAGTGTGTGTGCAGCTGCTAACTTGACCGGTAAAACACGCTAAAGGAAAAAAAAAAAACAAAGAAAATCATTTAAAATGCACGAAGATACAGTTAATCTCTCATCTCCTTTATCTCGTCTCCTTTACTTGTTTGAGCAGGTTGAATTATGGCAGCTATTTGCTGATGTGGACCTGCTATCTTCCCACCCACCCCACCCCAGGGGAGGACATCCATCACACAGTAATCTCGTGTGTCGGAAATTAACGTCTCCTACCCCAACCCTGCAGGAGACGGGACCTCCGTTTATTCGTCCTTATCCGAGAAGACTAGAATATCTTACCATTTCTCGGTGTTATAGAAAGGTAGCAAATTCTTCTAAATTATTTTAAGACCTTGAGTGTTCGTCTGGCCGGGGCTCGAACCCTCGACCTCCCGCACAACAGTCCAGCGCACTATCCATTGGGCTAACTGGCCGGCGGTCAGTAAAAAAAAAAAAAAAAAAAGTCCCAAGATCATGAGAATAACGGAAATGATCGCCAATCTAAGAAGCTTTGACTGTTGAGCGAAGTCTCCAGATACACAGGCATGCGCCCTTTACTCCTCACGCTCTCACATCAGTATTCATATTCTCCATACTTTTCTCTACTCATTTCCTTAGGTACTGACAAGGAGAATTCGCTTAACAGTCAGAACTTCTTAGGCTGGCGATCATTTCCCTTATTCTCATGATCTGAATCGATGATTCAGCAGTGTTGCTGTAAGGAGAAATTAGATGCTGGTCACTCTTAGGGTTTTAGAGGGTTAAACATCATAACACTGAACAATAAAACTTACATTTGATGATAATAATCTGAAGAACAGCGGTACAAACTTGTAGTATATTTGATCCGACG
Organism: Stylophora pistillata; assembly: GCF_964205215.1. NCBI lineage: Eukaryota > Metazoa > Cnidaria > Anthozoa > Scleractinia > Pocilloporidae > Stylophora > Stylophora pistillata. Next base: position 19,631,335 of record NC_142532.1, read on the forward strand.
TCAAACACTTGGGAAAACATGAAAACTTCTCTAATAGTTGTACATGGAGGCGCCAGTTACTTGAAGAATCCACAGCGAGTTCACAAGCGATCAGCGATGGTATAAGGTTTGACAAATTATTAAGCTGAAAAAGGAAACATTTCAGAATGTATACATAGTATGTTACTGCGTCTTTTCACGAGGAGTTATCAACAAGAGTGAGTAATTCGAAACCGTAAAGGAGCACGTAATGTTTTGTTTATTGCATAGATATTAACGAGATATTTAAATCAAAGAGATTTATAACACATTACTGGATCACCAAATGCAGACATCTTCTGCATGAAACTTAACTTGCCGAAATGCTTTTTTCTTTCCGACAAAAAAATAAAACAAGTTCTGTTCATGCAACGACTGTAAGAAAAATTCAATTTAACCATAGTCACGTTCCGTAACCGAAAAAATAAACATAAAACTGAACAGCTAAACCACCACATTGATAAACCCAGTTAAGTTGACAACATTGTTGTTTTCAAAAGAGAATTCGCGCGACGAAGATATCTTGTGTTGGATACAGGAGAAATTCTGGTATTGCATTGATATCGATATACCATATATTGTTAAAAACTGGATCCTTGGATAATGTAATTCAAGACTTTTTATTGGCTTAGCCATTATGGTATATGAGCCAATATACCATAATCTACAAATATGGCAAGCGTAAAATCAAAAAGGAGCTAAAAAATCCGGTTTTTTCTTACAAAATAATAGTTTCTTGGGGGAGTTTTAAATAAAACAATTATTCCACTCGCGCTTGTTGGATATGAGATGATTATAGCTATAATCGTTGACTTGCCTCGTTGGCTATAATAGATAGCCAACGAGGCGTAGCGCCTCGTTGGCTATCTATTTAAACAATAGAGCGTTTCTGTCGAGGAACTATCGGCTGATAGTTGCCCCGCGGAAATTTGATGTTCTTAAAGCAAATATTTTCCCGAGAAGCGAAGCTTCGAGGGCAAATATGCTACTTTTAAGAACATCAAATTTCCAAGGGGCAACTATAAGACCGATAGTTCCGAGACATAAACACTCTATTGTTTTTATTGTTCACCACTAAATTTTCTTCCGCGCCTACAGCTTGTCACAAATGTCAATAATTCGCAAACGTACATTGGCTAAATAATACGTTATACCTGTCAGAATTGAAAAGTCACTGTTTTTCCGATCTGCCTAACTTCGCGGCCGTCAAACTATTCAAAACTTTTCACGGATGAGTACTATCAATCCAGGTATTTTCCGCGGACGGGCACTATCCATCCGGGTATTTTCCGCGGGCGGGCACTATGGGCTGATAGTATCTCTCTACGGATGACTCGCGTCACGTGATCGATTTAAACCAATAAGAACCGGAGAAAATTTAGTGGCGAACTATAACATCTCATATCCAACGCACGCTCGTGGAATAATTGTTAATTATTATCATAAAGTTACCATTTACCTTGGTATCTGCCAGAGTCGAATGGCCTCCGCTGGCTAAACATTCTAAACTTTGTGGTAAACTTGGTACGAGACCTTCTAATACCTGTAAAAATTAGCAGTGATAAAAATGCAGTAAAATAAAAATACTTCAATACTCAATACAGTGGAACCTCGATTTAACGAATCTCTATAAAACGAAGTCCTCGGTATAACGAATAATACTTCAGTTTCAGCCCGGCTAAAGTTACAGTAAAATGTATGCCATAGAAGCTCGATATAACGAACCCTCGATATAACGAATCCTCGATATAACGAACCCTCGATATAACGAATCCTCGATATAACGAACCCTCGATATAACGAATCCTCGATATAACGAATCCTCGATATAACGAACCCTCGATATAACGAACCCTCGATATAACGAACCCTCGATATAACGAATCCTCGATATAACGAACCAATTTCCCCAGTCCCTGGCACTTCGCTAAATCGAGGTTCCACCGTTTATCGAGAGACAGAGTAGCTCTTTAATGACATTTCTCTCTCACCTCTATAGATTCATCCTTTAATAATATACTTAAATCTTGTTGAATAGATCCAACATTTGTCCCTAAAAGTTTCGCCACCTGGCATGGGAAAAAAAAAATGTTAGTTCGGGTCTGTCACTTGATTTTCCGTCAAATTTCTTGGTACACAAGTACGTCTGTTGAATAGACTTTTAACGGCACGACACTCAATTGAAGAGCGCTCTAAAAAATTGTACTTCGTCTACGAGAGTGGGTCTAAGAAAAAATCTGAGTCTCTATGAGGATTCAAACCCCACACCTTCGGATTCCACGCTTCCATGCTTTACACTGAGCACCGAGCTTCAGAGAGTTAAGGAACACTATTACCAACTACACTATACACTCGGTTTTCAAAAATAAGAAATTGGAACTTGCAAGGGAGTCTCAATTTTTCTTTACCTCATGAAATCCACATGCTATAGTTCGTCTGACCAGTGCATGAGGATCCTCCACGAGTGAATGAAATGTGGCAGCTAGCTCGCTCTGAAAACCAGCTGCACCACAGAACAGAAGCATGGCCTGGAGGAAAAGAAACAGAAACACGTTCTAGTTTTAAAAAATAGGGTCTCAAGACTTGAGAGAGGTAATAAGAGAAACTTGATTCGTATATGTGCACGATCCTCGCAGTAAAGCACTATTTAAGCAACAGTGAAAATAAGACGTGAAAACATTCAGGCCTGTACGGGATTCGAAGCACTGACCTCTGCGATACTAGTGCAGCGCTCTACCAATTGAGCTAACAAGCCAGCTTGGAGCAGGCCATCAAATTATTTCGACATAAACCCGTAAGATGATAAATCAAACACAACGAACATGTGAAATACATATATCTGAACTGCGGTTATGAAACGTATATATGTACACGATCCTCGCAGTAAAGCACTATTTAAGCAACACTGAAAATCAGAGCTGAAAAAATTCAGATAACTTTGAGTATTCCAAGGTTCGTACACTTTTTCAGGCCAAAGATTCGAGGACTTTTCAAAGACTTTCCAGGACCCTACTTAGAAATTTCAAGGACTTTTTGTAATGAAAATTTTACCTCAAAACCAAGAAAAATGTTTCTGTTAACATCTATGTTTTGGGTTTACCGATGGTGCAAAACAAAAGCAGATATTTTTCGATGTTGTTCAATAAAAAATCAAGGACTTTCAAGGACCCAAAACGAAATTCAACTACTTTCAAGGCCTTGAAATCGGCCCCCTGAAATTCAAGGGTTTTCAAGAAGCGTACGAACCCTGGTATTCTCATTACATGTTTGCTAGATAATGTATGCATATCATAGGGAGAAGTTACATGTTAATCATTTCTGGGAGTTTATGGGTTAAGTTGCAGTTCAAGTCTCCTACCGGAAAGTTAAAAGCGCAGCATCTTCGGCATTCAGCTTCTGGATCATCTTCAATAGTAGCACCAGATAAAACAGAGCTCTGAAATTACAGATGGAGGATTTAAGTATCCTGTTCAAGCTGTTAGAGTAATACTGCATGTAGATGCAATTTGGAATGGCATACACAAGGGAAGGCAGATACTGATCTACCTGGCACAGATGATAAATGAATCTTTACATGTTGATTGTCACTTGAGTGATTATAGAGAAAAAATTCTGAAAAAATGAAGAGTTGAAAATGGATTGAGTGCATGGTCCCCAGATGGGCACTAATTCAAAGTGAGTAAGAAGGCCACATGTTGAAGCCAAGGCATTTACCCAGTTCTTAGTTCCTCATTAAAGAATCTTCCTACTAGGAAACCCAAAAGTGATACCACGAAAAGTGGACACCTCGAACTAAACACGCAATAACATTGGTCCTCAGCTCTATTAAAACAATGGTCAATTAATTTTCTGTTGCCCAACTGTCCAGAAGCTGTCCACGCAATACAGGTTCCATTTGTTTACTACATACACAGATTAATATACCCACAAGGTATTTTTTTTACAAACTAAAACAAATCTCCAAATCAATTTTCTTTCTACAATTACACCTACAAGGAATCTAGAGGAATTAACATACCTTGAGTGCCAGTGTTACACTGCCTACTCTGTTATTTTTGTTTGGATTGCCACAGAGGCACATCTTTTTGTAGAACTCCAAGAACCATTTCTTTTGAGTCTCATCAAGGTTAACTGAGGTCAACATAGAGAAAGAAAGGTTAAGTCTAACAAGCCTCATGCTCTGTTAAAGCCACAGTTTTTCCTGGCTGCCATGGCTTGAAAAAAAAATGAGGAGTATTGCCATTCCTCTTGAATCACCTGCTTGTTTATTGCCAGTCTCCCCTCCCACCCACTGCCCTCCACAATACTTGGCCAAGCTTCCCAAACAGATATCTGGCATCTATTAACACCCCTTGGGAAAGGAAGGAACTACTGTGAATGACAAATATTATCAAACACCTAAAAATTGCCTGGCCAGGGCTCAAAACAGAAAACAGAAATACTTGATACAAAGTTTGGTGCATACAGGGTAGTGGCAAGGCACAGCCTCTTCTTCTATCTCTGGCTCCTTAATTTCTTTTTTTGAGATACAAGTTATCACTGCCTGGATTTTGGTTAACAATTACTTGGTAATGGGCTACAAACACTTTTTAGAAGATGCACACTCAAGTGTTGAGTAAACTCTTGACTATTTTGGGTATTAGCACCAATAAACATTGCAAAAAGCAAAGAAATAAACCAGTCAGCTATCAAAGTCAAAGCAAACAGCCACAATCTTCATGAAACCTTCAAGTGTTTCTTGGAAAATTTTGTCCTTACTTGATAACCCATGGGAAAGTTTTCCAAATAACCGTGCTGCTGTGAGGAGCGAATCTGAACACTGCTTGGGAATTTCCTCACAGAACTTTTGAACCAAAGGAACAATAACTGATGTGCAGGTATCTATGGAAACATAACATATCATGGCTAAGAAACTTTTCATAAGCTAACCCTCTAACTCTAAGAAGTGATAAACATGTAACCTCTCCCTACAATTTCCATACATTATCCAACTAACAGGTAATGAGAACACTCAAACTCATCAGGTGAAAGTTATCATCTTGATCTAATCATTCAATTTCTAGTATCTGATCGTGTAATTCTCCCCTCTAGCCACACATTTCCTTGTAGAGTTTTCTTTATCAATGAGACCTGAGCCCAGTTGCTCAAAGGCCAATTAGCATTAACCCAGAGTTAAATTTTAACCCTGGGTTCATTATTCTTTTGTTCAAAGCCATTTTGAGATAATTTTCTTTAAACTTTTTAGAGCATCAAGACATCACATTGTAAATGAAAAAAATACTGAATTTTCTCTTAAATCTTAGAGAACTGAAAACAGTTTTCACACTAACCCTGGGTTATCTTAATCCAGCTTTGAACAACCCCACCCTGGCATTTCATGAAAATCTGTGAGTTTAGGGTCGCACTGATGAAGAAAATTTTACAATGACAGTATTGATTGGTTCAATTTAAAAACTGGTGTCTTCACACCTACCATCATCAAGAAGATTAAGTAGGTTTGTGATTGTTTCCAGTCCAGCAAGTCTCACACTAGTTTCCTCGTCATTTGTAAGCTCAACAAGCTCTGGGATGATAATGCTTTGCGTGCTCTCTAACCTGTAAACAAATGATCATTTTCAATATTTCATAAATAAATTGCCTGTTGCTGTGTATCTGTTTAAACGATCGTAGATGATGTCTAAATGTGGTAAGAACGAAAAAGTGGCACATGAGGCCCAGCTACCACAACTTTATGTCCTCAGTGATGTATTACTGAACAGACCCATGCCAACATTGACCGCCGCCTGGTTAGCTCAATTGGGAGAGCGCCGGACTGCTGTGCGGGAGGTCGAGAGTTCAATACCGGTCGGACCAACACTCAGGGTCTTAAAATTAACTGAGAAGAATATGCTTCCTTTCTTTAACATCAAGTAATGGTTAAATATTCTAGTCTTCTCGGATAGGGACGAATAAATGGAGGTCCCGTCTCCTGCAGGGTTGGGGTAGGAGATGTTAATTTCCCACGCACGAGATTACTGTGTGATGGATGTCCTCCCTGGGGTGGGTTGGGTAGGTAGTTACAGGGCCGTTCTGAAAACCACTTCTGTGAGAACGCACCCTGTCTAAAGATTATTATCTATCTAACATGGAGCTATTTTTTTTCAAAAATAAAAAAAAAAAATACATGGAATATATTTGTTATTCATGACGAAAAAGCAAAATGTTGTAGATGGTGATGTCACTGATGCACCTTTCCTCTAAAATATCATAAGTAAGAACCAAATGCATGTAGGATTCAGACAATAATATAAAACCTTAGAGTAACCAATAATGTTTCATTTTAACAACTATGGGGGGAAGGGGAGAGGAGGGAAGGGGAGAGGGAGAAATGGGAGAGGGGGAAGGGGAGAGGGGGAATGGGAGAGGGGGGAAGGGGAGAGGGGGAAGGGGTAGAGGGGGAAGGGTAGAGAGGGGAAGGGAAGAGAGGGGAAGGGGAGAGGGGGAAGGGGAGAGGGGGAAGGGGTAGAGGGGAAGGGTAGAGAGGGGAAGGGAAGAGAGGGGAAGGGGAGAGGGGGAAGGGGAAAGGGGAGAGGGGGGAAGGGGAGAGGGGAGAGGGGAAGGGGAGAGGTGGGAATGGGGGAAGGGGAGAGGTGGGAAGGGGAGAGGTGGGAAGGGGAGAGGGGGGAAGGGGAGAGGGGGGAATGGGAGAGGGGAAATTATAACACAACCAAAGTAAAGCGCACGCTCTGATTGGTCAATTTAGCATCCCCCATTTGCCCCTGGGTGTACGCTGCTGACATGAGCAAATGCAAAGACTATTTTTACGTGCGCGTTTGTTTTTTCTGGTCGCGTAACATTTGTTAAATAAACGGGAACTCTTTAGCTACAATGTGTCAATGTTATGTTATAAAACAAATGGTAAACACCACAGCGTACACTATTGAGTTATGGATGCACTTGGGAGGTTTGCTAAGCACTCAAGAAGCTAGAGTCGCTCTCGGCTATCGCCTCGAGCAACTCTTACGCTTCTTTCATGGTTAGCAACCTCCCGCGTGCATCCATAACTCAATAGTGTACGCTGTGGTTTTTACCATTTGTTAAGGGGAGAGGGGGGAAGAGGAGAGGTGGAAAGGGGAGAGGGGGGAAGGGGAGAGTGGGGAAAGGACAGAGGCAAAAAGGGGAGGGGGGGAGGGGAGATGGGGAAGTGGGAGAGGGGGAAATGGGAGAGGGGAAAAGGGGAAAGGGGGGAAGGGGAGAGAAGAGAAGTAGGGAGGCTATAGCCCCCAAAATAAAATTGCATGAATGAAGGGGAGTTGCCACAAAGACTGCCACAAAGAGGTTTTGCTTGTGGCAAGAAACTATCCAAAGGACAATTTATAATTATTAGAGTAAGGGTATGTGTGTAGTTTAGAGTATGATAAGCACCCTCCCTTCCCACCATTCAGAAAGCTCTGGGATCTTATGACTGAAACCTGGATTTTAGTATACAAACATTGCCTCTATATCAGCCCCAAAGGGAGCAAGTTTCCCATCTGTAGAAAGATTTCAGAAAAGCCAGGACGAGGTTGCCAGGGGGTCTGGCACTAATAATGAGGATAATAACCCACATTGATGGCAGATGATTGAAGTGGGTAAGTATCTTAAGAAACTGTAGCGTGCTGCATCAGTGGGAGTAACAAGGTAATATTGAGGGTTTTATCAACTGAGTCGATAATGTAAATTGGCCACTGCTAAGAGTTCCAAAGCTGACATTTCGAGTGTTAGCTGATAGTCATTTGCTCTTATGAAGGGCTAACTCTCAAAATGTCAGCTTTGATATTCTTTACGGTGGCCATTTTACATTAGCAACTCTGTTGTCAAAACCAAAAGTACCAAAATGATAGCGGCTTACCCAAGAGCTCTTGCTATACTTTCCAGCTGTTGACACATGCAAGCCCTGACTTCGTAATCAACATCTTGACATAGTGATGCTACCAAAGCCATAAGCTCCTTTTTGATCCTGCAAGAAGAAATTTATGAACAGTGCATTGTAGTGTTGGCTATCATGGGCATGTTGTTGAATTGTCTGTTTCTAATTGTGGCAACAACAATGAACTTTATGTATCCCTTACTTAAGGTAATTACATTTGACTCAGCACCATACAATAATGAATTTGAAGGGTAACTGACTGCCCCAAATAACCTCAGCAACTTAAAGATGCCTGGTACATAATCTGATTTTCAAAGTCAAAGTTCCAACATATTTGAAGAATTTTCAAATGGTGACTGATCATTTAGAATCTCAAAATGTGCCCAGTAACCAATTTTTAAACATACTTTTGAATGGCTAAAATTCACATTGTTTTTGGGGGATACTTCTTAAATAACACCGAGAGTTAACATGCAGAGTAAACCTTTTTCCGCACTGGGTAAAGAGTCAGACCTTACCAGTAAGTTTCAAATTTTGGTGCAATTTGTCCAAGAAGCTTGCAGCTTGCCAGTCTACAATTCACTGACTGTGACAGTTGACCCTTGGAGATGGCAATACCAAGGACCTGCAAATCAATTGACACATTGGGAAGCTAAAACCTCACAACTTCTTCTCACTGCTAGTTGAAATCCCCTTCCAAAAACATTTTAGACAAAAAATTTCACTCTGATCTTTCTTTTTCTCTGGTAGTACAACTTCTCATAATTACTTTCCAATTTAGCAGCTTTTTGTAATGCTGTTTCTTAGGGTCAGCTATCGTAAGAAATTGCTAACAACCCTGAATTTTTATCATCATTTCTGGAATATTGCAATATTTAATGTTCTGATTTTTATGGTGCTTTTCCAAACAAACCTTCTGAGCTACATTTCATTTCTAATGTGACCTGCCTTTTTTTTTTTTTTGTGATTCAAGCCCTGCATCACATCTCTTTCTAGTTCTTGAAAGAAACACTGTACAAATATAGGTTTAAAAATACCAAGTTATTATCAGTGGTAGAAGGAGATTTTATTAAAAAAATAAAAATCTACCTCTCTTTTAATGACATCTTTTGGAAGGAAATCAATTGATATCAGGAGGGTTTCAAGCCACGAGTTTGCCACCACTGCAATAAAATGATTTGTGCAGGATATCATGAAGGCGGTATTAGTACATCCAGAGTAAAGCTGTCAATAAGAGCCAATCGCTGGCCGTTTTCCCTAACTAGACTGCCATCTTTAGCTACCTATACGTAATTTCCCTTCTTTGTATGATAAGAGCTACTGAAAAACTGTACATTGTTCAAAATACCATAAACAAAATTTGTACCCAGTTTTGAGCAGAAGTACAGGATAATTTGCCAGTGAGAGGTTTGTATGTGTGAACTGATTCCATGTTCAGAATTTGTTCAAAAGGTTTGTGTGAATTTCACAGAATGTGAAGGACATTTTAAATGAAGAGTTCCCCAGGTTACTGCTCAAAACTTGGTGATTCCACTATTTTTTCGCATAAGATGGCCAAGAAATGTGCTGTGTTCATGTTCAGTTAATTAAATCTTTGATTTTGCCATTTCATTTTCTTTTTACCATCATCCCCATGGTTTTCTTAAAAGTTCCCATTGCAATCTTGATTCTGATACTCCTCTATATTCTCAATACTTCAAAATCTATATTATGTTGACACTGCAAAAATAATTCCTACATCAATTGCTTGTACAGTGCAGCTTAAAGATAAGGGGACCAAAATATATGCAACAAAACTAGTAAAAGCAGGGTTCAACACTACCTTTTCAACTTACTAGCCAAGTGGTTGGTGACAACTTAGATGTTACAACAGTTTCAGTTTGTTTACTAGCCAAACTGGCTAGTGGAAATCGAAAACCACTAGCCAAAACTGAATTTCTACTAGTCTGTGGCTAGTGGGCTACCATTAGTCTCGAGCCCTGAAAAGACTAGTCTGTGACCAGACACAGACTAATCTTCATAGACGAACCAAACATGTCTAACAGTATGTATGAGATAGCTGAATATTTTCTCCATTGTGTAACGATTATTGCTCATTTCAATGGGCATTGTATTTGAAGTAAAAACTGTTAATGTTAAACTGCACCGAGAATCTGTCGATCGTCTTGTGTTTCTTGTGGTTGTGTTTGTTTATTCACATCATGGTTTTCTTAAAATTCCCATAGCAATCTTGAATAGTGATACTCCTCAATACTTCACAATCTAAATTACGTTGATACTGCAAAAAGAATTTATATATCCATCCCTCGTGTGGGATCAATAGCTAACCAGCTCCTATAAAGACCAAGATATTCCAAGCTTCAAACAGAGCACTAAACATAGCATACACAGCACCAAACCACAGCTGATACAGAACACTTGGACTCACCACTATCTCTGTTGTCCATGTTGTGCAATATAATTGGCAGAAATGACGAAGAAAACATGTATGCTGGCATTGTTCCATTTTGAATGATGCTTGCAAAAGACTTGGTGGCTTCAAGCTGAACGTGGAGGGGAGCAATGTACAGGTACTCCTGCAAAAAAAGGAATGATCACTTTACACCCTAACATCAGAGTGAACTTACTTTCCTTTACACCTTTTCTTGTCGTACTGACAAGGAGAAATTCTTTAATGATCGCAAGCTTTGTAAGTTGGCAATCATTTCCCTTATTCTTGCAACATTAATATTTTTATTCCCATTTAGATTACACTCACTCTAAGAGGGTGAAAAGATTAGGCTTTTTCCTTAAAATTACAATTTGCCTCAGATTTCATGGTTGTGAGAAGTCAAAAGTGACAACAAAATGTTGTTCCTTGTCACAACACCACAGGGCTCGATGCTAACGGTAGCCAACTAGCCAGACTAGAACAAATTCAGTTTTGGCCGGTGGTTTCAATTTCCACTAGCCAGTTTAGCTAGTAAACAAACTGAAATTATAATCATAACATCTCAGTTATCACTAGCCACTTGGCTAGTAAGTTGAAAAGTTAGTGTTGAGCCCTGAGACTGAATATGTTTGATTTTCACCCAATTCATCATACTTGTGTAAAACCAATTCTCAAAAAAACTTGGCTTTGCTTGTCAAGTTTAGCCCTGGATATAGAAGTCTCTTCAACTAGGGAGTTTTTTCATAACATGGCTGATCACCTAACTTACCCGAAGAACTGGTACAGCTCGTCTATTTACATCAGCACTGTTCTTCTCAAGGAGTTTAGGTAAGTTATTTATGACGCTAAGCTTTTGAATTTCCACTCCAGAACTGTAAATAATAAGGGTGTTTTTATTAGCAAGATCACTTCACCTAAACACAGTGTACTGGGTAGCCTTGCTTTTCAGTAATATTATGAAAATTAGAGTTGATGATATTGTACTCTTAACCAAGCTTGTCAATGTTAATTGATTTGGGAAAATACATGGAGAATGCAAGGGGTGCAAAACTGAATTTCATATAATTGGCAGATTTAGCCGAATGTTGAATGAATGAATGTTTTTAAGAAAAAATTTTTTTTACAGACCAGTTCATGTGTGCCAAGATTGTAATTGAATAGCTTAAGTAAACATCAGGGAATTTCTTGTAATCATTCTATTTTCCCATGTTATGCAAGGTGCATGCAGAGTAGCATGACAATGCAATTTTGTGAATTGAATAAATATGTGTAAAAACAACTGAAAAACAAGTCAACTGCATTTGTAATCTTCAGGGCCCAGTTGTCTAAAGGTTGGATAATGCTATTCAACAGATAAATTGCTATCCAGCAAGTAATCGCAAAATGTACTGAGCTATCCACTGGATAGAGATTTAACTAGTGGATAGCATTATCCAATCTTCAAACAACTAGGACCAGAGCTTCTAAAGATCTCTCATGGCAACAAATCAATAATGCATGTACACCTGCACATAAAACCACCCTTCAAGGAATGAAGATGATATTTTATAAGGAGAACCAGGTTACAAACAATGACAGAAGCTCCCCACCCAGGAAGTCTGTGTAGTACAGTATTTATTCATATTTTCTGCAGGAGATCATGAAAATTTCAATGCCTGTTAACTGTGTAAAAAGCAATTTTAACCACACACAAAAAAAAACACAAAAATGCATTCAGGCTATTGTGTAAAGATTCACCAGGTCCAAAATACATGAAATAACAAATTAGTTCAAAAACATGCCCAGAAGTAGGGTTCTGAAAAATTATATACCTGTAATTGTCATAATCATTCAGAGAAAAAGGCTTTGAAAAAATTGTGATAGAATTCATGAAGATATTTAAGAGTTTCTCTGATTGAATACATGTAGGAAGAGTATGTTTTCACTCAAAAGCAAGTTTTAGTGACCCGGAGAGACATAAACTATTCATGAATGGAGCCACAATATCAATACCAGATGCAAAAGACAAAAATAATGTAAATTACTAGTATACAATTATTTGCTAGATATCAATTTCTAAGTCAGATAAAAGAGTTGGCTTTGCAAAACGTTTCCTTTCCTTTATATAAAATTTCAAGATATTTGGTGGAGTTCGCATTTCCAACAGCTTCTAAAGGCATCTGCTACAAGTGAAAAACACATTTTGACCTAACCTCTTCCAAACTTCACTTCATCTAGTTTCAATTACGGTACCACATTTTCAAAGGCGTTGCTTAATTCTTTACACTACAGTTGCAAACTTTCCCCTCATCTGAGTATTTAAAATATTTACAATATTAGTTACATTACGAAACTAATCGACTTTAAATGTGGTAAACGCAGAAGCCCTCGAGAACTGAATTGTTCATTTGAATCCCAACATGCAAATAGATCTGCCTCTTAAAAAAGTCACACAAACTTTTCAGATGTGTTTGCGTACAGCTAATACTGGCCTTTCTTAGAGTACACACACCCTCAGACAAAACGCGCACCGCAGTCTAAATCTGTCATTAATTTCCAAGCTATTAAATGGTTTATGAACTTTATGGTCCACTTCAGATTCATCGAAAATAATGTTAATGATAGCTGACAACTCACCGCTCGTTTGAAATCACATTAGCGTACATTGGCCTAACTTTGCCAACGCCGCGTTCTTATGCTCTGTCTGCTGAACATAAGTACTAGTAACTAAATTTAGTTCAGGTTTCGAATTCAAGGAAGGCATCAATCCATCTAAAAGAAACCGTGATTCAACAAACAAAATAAAAATTGCCATTGTTACAGTTAAACCAAGCGAAATGAGCAAACATGCTTAATGAATTTGACGGAAACGACTGAAAGCTAGGCAAAATTCCGTGATCAGTTTCACGAACCGTTCGAGATGGTTTTGAACGCAGAATATTTAGAACTTCAGGTACGATGTTTAGTCGCCAAAATTACTGCAAGCAATCTATGTGATTTGAGGTTTCTATTCAGCTCACCTTAATAGTAACACGGCCCGCTCAATGTCATCGAGACTCTCGTCAACAGTAAGTCTTTCGATTTCTTCTTGAGACTGCAAAATAAATGAGAATATTTTTCAAGACCTTTAAAGATAAGTGACCTGTAAGAACCTATATCACATCTCTCAGTTCAAAAATAAAAGCAATATTGACCTTGAGTCCTCGTATGGAACGCTCGGAGCGTAACTCTTCAACATCTTCCTCTCCCAGGGGCCCACCAACAAACGCTCCCAGGCTCGACATATCAAGACTGATAGCGAAGGCAGTTTGTCCAATTCATGCTGGAGTGTCTCGCAGCTCCACAAAATATGCCTTTATGTCTCGTTGACAATCATTTTCGAGTACAAAAATCCTCTAAATTGCTCAGTTAATCCATCTGTTTTCAGAATTCATTGACGGATCTTTGGAGTCAACTTAGCACATTTACACTGCAACTCCCATGGTCCTATACGCGCGCAAATGGTGCGCTGTTCTGAGCAACGATCATTTATCGATTTCCGAAATTGACCCGGAAAGGAATTTTCTATTTCATGCTCAGTTTTACTCTGAAAATACGTTCAGTAGATATTTGGAAGCTTCTATATTTGGTTTACTCGAATATTTTCTTAAATAGTGGGAATTTTTGGCTTCCAAACGAAAATTTGAAAAGTAAAGGTCTGGGGATATTATTCTATAAATAATCGATCACCATTTGTCAGCGGTTCTTCCATCATGGCCGCTAGGATTGCGCAAAATTTTAGACTTTTAAAACTTCGTTCTTTGGCAAATTTAAAGGTTCGATATTTCTCGGAGGTAAGTATAGAGACAATGAAGTGCTATTCTTAGCGTCAGCTAAATGATGTACTGATAATTTTGAATAATTTATCTGTGATCAGCTCTGATTGCGAGAACTCCCAAGAGATCAACATTGCTTTAATAAACAGATCGAACTTTTCTTACAAAGAGAGATTTATTCACTTGGGATCGAACCTAGCTCTAACTTACCTGGTTTCCATAAATAAGTTTTTGTCTACCTGAATAATCAACTAACTTTTTATTTGATATACTACGTAAGGATTTGAAAAAAACTTTAACATCGTAACCAAAACATTGCAGTGAACGTACGATGAAATCAGGAGCCAATTTTTGGAGCAAAATGGAACATTAAGAGTAAAATCTTCCGGAATTTTTTTTTAATCGCATGCTACAGCACAGAGCGATTCTTTTATTCAAACTACAATCCAACATGTATGTAATCTTTCACTGAATGTCTCATGCTAGGACACTTAAGGTTGGAGAGGGGGAGGGGGAGGTGGGTTGGGGATGGGGATAATACATATTCCTGGTTGCCCATCCTATGAATGCCCATAGGATACACTGTTTTGTTCCTGGATGGGATTTCAGTTTATTACAGGGTTCCTCAATCATTTTCTCAGATAATCTGTCTCCTGGTTAGCTCAATTGGTTAGAGAGCTGGACTGTTGTGTGGGAGGTCGAGGTCGATGGTTCAAGGCCCGGCTGCACCAACACACAAGGTCTTAAAATAACTGAGGAGAATGTGCTACCTTTCTATAATATCAAGAAATTGATAGACATTCCAGTCTTCTTGGATAAGAACAAATAAACCGTAGGTCCTGTCTCCGGCATCTATAAATTAGTTAATTTAGTTAGGCAGAGGACGTTAAAGAACCCACTCATGAGATTACTGGGATGTGGTCTGGCCTGTTTACTGGGAATTGGGGGGGAGGGGGCATCTTCAAATAAGTTTCCTTCAATTGCAATTGTTTGTAAACTGCTGATGCAGTCCTGCCAAAGTCCCCCGAAAAGTGTTGTGCTGTGCATTTGATCATATCCACATGTTAATTTGTGCAATATAAATATTAAATTATTATTATTATTATTATTATTATTATTATTATTATGATCTACAGATGGGTGAGGAGGGTACCGACAAAGTAAAATGACTTAATTTGCCCACAAATTAAGTCTTGTTACACACCATTGCATGAATGAACTGAGTGGATAATGTGAGTTATATTATAAAAAAAAAAAAAAAAAAAGTCTTTTTATAGAATTACACAATTACTGGTGAACCAGTAGTTTCCATTGTGGTCCTTGCAAACAAATGAAACAAATGGTCTAAATTGAACATAACATCATTAAGAACATCATTAAGAACCCCAACTGGCCGGAGGCAAACCAGTTGGCTATTTACAAGCGTGGGCAAGGATCTGAACTCGGGGCTACCGTGAAACAAATCCAGTGGTCAGGGTGGGACTCGAACCCGGGAGCAGCGGATTACGAGTCCAACACTCTAACCACTCGGCCACACTGCCTCCATTGAGAGTCTCTAAAGCTGATATTTCAAGTGTTGACCATTCTTCAGCACCACAGTTTCTTTAGAAACATTTGTCATTTTATTGCTGTGATCACTTGACTCTTGCCATTTGCTCTGACACAGGGCAAACCCTCAAAATATCAGCTTTAGAAACTCTTTAGGTGGCCAGTTTACATTACCAACTCAGTTGAAAAAACCAAACTATCTTGTAATATCCATCACCTATGCAGCATCACAGCTTCTTTAGGAACCTACCCCTTTATTCATGACATGAATGCAGTGTTTATGTCACTGTTATCCTGTGGTAGGGAAAGGGTCGATGACCACCAAACAATTTCTGGGTTTACGAACAATAGCCTCCTTTTGGTGTGAAAGTATGCACAGATATTTATCCATGGACATTATCTCTTTGGAGATCTGAACAGTATTCTGAGAGCAAAGCTTGAGGAAAACTGTGAGCTTTGTTCCTTCTTCAGTAACAAACATACAATTTTCTTATCTTGAATTAAATTTAAGTGCAGAGTTTTCTGTATTGGATGTAAGGTTTAAAAATTGGGGAATATCACCCAAGGTACATCCTCAGATATTCCCCACTTTTAGTTACTAGGGAATATTATGTCATGTGATGCATTTTGGCCAATTGCACATGAGCACAAATATTTGTTAGATTATAAGTATAGTTATAGTCAATTATAGTCTGTAGAATAAATACAACTCTAATTATACATTTATTATATTTTTTTTGAAGGAGTTGCGTCATGGTTTTATTGGAATGGTTGGCAAGTAAGACTTAATTAAACTTGTTTTCCAATCTGAATAGCTATCTGAATAGCTTTGAACCATGCATTATTTTATTGAAGTTTATTACCAACTGTTATTCTTTGCTGATAGTACTCCTTTGATAAGATTTAACAAGCTCAGCGAGAAAACAGGTGAGCAATGAACTAAATTATATAATGCTTCCTGTAGTATCGTGGGCCGCACTCAGGCCACGTTATACACGCAAGGAACTCTGGGACAGTTATAGGCACAGTTACTTAGAACATGTTGTACGTACACAGTGGCGGATCCAGGGGGAGGGTCCGGGGGGTCTGGACCCCCCCTATCAAACCTGATGCTTACAACTTTGAGACAGGATCGCATATCATTTTTAACTGGCTGATTTTTTTAATGAATCCAAATAAACGGTAAGCGGCCAAGGAATTATAACATGCAACCGTGACTGGTGGGAGGGGGTGTGGGGGAGAAGTAATTTGCCTCAAAGAGTCCAACAGTCCTTTCTGAACCAAAGTTGGGACCCCCCCAATCAAAAATTCCTGGATCCGCCTCTGGTACACGGTATGTTGTGATACCACACTTTTATAACTTTGTGTTCTATTCAAATTCCCAGAAAAATGGATGCTCATTTTAAGGAGAGTGTTATTTTTAGTTCTGAGATGGGAGTTTAGGGTGGGGATTGGGGGGTGGTGATGGAGATGTTATAGGAGTGTTGTTGTTAGTTCTGAGATGGGAGGGGAGATGGTGATGGAGATGTTGAAGGAGGGAGGGGGGTGGTGATGGAGATGTTGAAGGAGTGTTGTTGTTCTGAGATGGGAGGGGAGATAGTGATGGAGATGTTGAAGGAGTGTTGTTGTTAGTTCTGAGATGGGAGGGGGGTGGCGATGGAGATGTTGAAGGAGTGTTGTTGTTAGTTCTGACATGGAAGCAGGGGTGGTGATGTTGTAGTTAGTGCGTGGTGGAGATGTTAGTGTTCAATATTTGAAAGGAAAAATCATGAAAGAAAAGTGTAGTGGGGTAGGTTGGGATGGTTGTAGGATATTGTCTTAAAAATAAGTAGAGGACTGGGTAAAGGTAGGGTAGCTTATTTGTAGTTTACTGTTGTTCTCATTTTCAATTGCTTTTCAATCTGTTTTGTTGTTGAGGATGTGATATCACCGCTAAAGCTGAACACCTTAACCCTGGTGGCTCTGTTAAAGATCGTGCTGCACTGTACCTTATAAAAGAAGCAGAGGAAAAAGGTTTCTATTTTCTTTTGTTGACCCTTATCCTTACAAGAGCTAACTCCTATGGGCCTAGTGACTCACTACTACTACAACTGGAGGTCCTTCAGTTTCCTCTAGTGTGAAGAAACCTCCACTGTTCTGGAATGGAATGCTGGCCCATTACAGTTACCCTTTCTTGCAGTGTTTTTTTTTTTTTGTCACAGTGATAGTTGAAAGAAGCATTATGAGAGGAAAGTGTCTTCCCTCCCCCCCCCCAAAAAAAACCCCACCCCATGGACCCCAGTGGTTGTGACAGCTCAAATCTCAACTGAACGTATCACACCAGTTTATAGATCTGCTGTTTTGTTTGAGGCCTTGTTAAACCTTTACACTCCAACCATGGTATTCACCTTCTCTGTTCTGTTCTCTTTACATCTCTTATGGTAAAGACAAGGAGAATTTGTTTGGCAAGCAGGAACTTCTTAGATTGGTGATCATCTCCTTTGTTCTCATGACCTGTACTTTTTATGCAAGGGGCAGATACCGTTAGGAGAAGTTAGAGCCCAGTTTCTTTTAGGTATTAAGGGGTTGATGGAGTCAAAAGTTGCAGGGTATCTGTTCAGTGGAGATATGCAAAGGAAAATTTTTTTCTAGTTGAGCAATCCGTTGCTTCCACTCTCAAAAGTTTAGGAAACAGGTAGCAGGGTTGTCGCTGGTGAAATTCGCTGGTTGAAAAAGTGGCAATCACCAGCTGGATATTTTGGCCAGCGATCGCTCGGGCACTTTTGGGGTTACACGCTTACTATTCTTCACCACCTTTGAGGGCACCTCACTTGGATTTTCAGCCAGCAGCATAATTTATCAGCTACAACCCTGAGGTAATTAAGCTACCAGAACCTAAGAAAACTACATTATTTTCTATTTGTCTCCAGGTTTGATAAGACCAGGGGGAACTGTAGTTGAAGGAACAGCGGGAAATACAGGTTTGTATAGATTATTCCCACTTGTTTTGATTTGTTATGTTAGTAATGATTGTCCTGTTGAAAGGCACAATAAGTTTTTGTGTCTAAGTAATCATTGGGTTTATTTCAGGTATAGGACTTGCGCACATCTGTCTTGCCAAGGGTTATAGGTGTGTTATTTACATGCCAAATACACAGTCACAGGTGGGCGTCAACAGAAAAGCTTTGTTATATTAATTTTATTAACAGTAATTTTCCTTACTATCTGCTATACCAGTCCTATAATTTTAGTTTGGATAATTTGGTATTGGATGAACTAATTATCTACTAACTAATCATTTTCTTTATTCTCATTACTTGTCTGCTTGATTTTGTATTGATATTGTAAGGAGAAATTCTGGGTTGGTCACTTCATGGGAATTAAAGGGTAAAGAGACTTTTTCATGACTTACCTTCATTGTTGAAATATTAGCATACCTTTTACTGGGAAACAACTCGTGTTATTTTTAAGAGCTATGCCGTAAAGCTAAACATAGCTATTTTTTAACATTTAAGGCAAATGGCAACATCTAGTACCTTTTTCCATTCATTTGAAAATTCGTACTTTATGACAAAAATATTTATGTTTGTTTTTTTTTAGGAAAAGATAGATGTGTTGAAGACTTTAGGTGCTGATGTACATCCAGTGCCAGCTGTTCCCTTTGATGACCCTATGAACTACAATCATCAGGTGACAATGAAATAAGAATATTATTCCCCTCAGCTCCTTATTAGTCTTTACAAACTATATAGTTGTTACCTTACTTTTATTTCCTGATTCTCAGGCCAGACGATTTGCGGAAAGCATCGAAAATGCTGTATGGACAAACCAGGTAATTTAAAATGAAGTCACAGTGAATCAAAGTTAGAATGTTGATAAACAGAGGGGTATCTATTTATTCTGTCTGATTTTGGGTACTAGTGTCCTATTTTAGACAAAAATTAGACAGTCTAAAATCAGATGCTAGTAAAAAAGTAAGTAAAGTCTGTTTACGAGCCTAGTGGCCCAATAGGCCGGTACTTAACTCTGGTTTCTGTAGCATGAAGCGACTAGGAGTATTTCTACTCCCCCCTGGATGGGATGCCAGTCCATCACAGGGTTACCCCCAGCATTAAATTGCCGGTACCCATTTATACACCTGGGTGAAGATGCTAACTAGTGTCTAAAATTGGACACCAGTATCTGATATCAGACACAAGTGATGAAAGTCTCACCGCCCTGAACTGCCTTAAGATGGTAGTGTCAAATTCAAGACACTAGTGTCCAATTCTAGACACTTAGTGTCCAATTTTATGAACTAGATTTTAAAGAATAGTTTGAAATTTTAGACACTAGTGTCCAATTTTAGTAGCTATTGTTCAATCTAGACACCAGTGTCCAATTTTGGGCACTAGTGTCTAATTTTAGACTGTATCATCATCTGCTTTTAGACACTGGTGTCCTATTTTGGACACAATTGTCAGATTTTAGACACTAGTGTCCAATTTTGGACACTAGTATCTGATTATATATATTATTGTCTAAATTTATCTATATCGTTTTTCCCGAAGAGGAAAGCTAAGTTTATGAGCCTTAATGGATGTTATTAGGTTTCTTCCATTTACATACCTTCATTATAACAAATTACATTCATGTAATCTCTATATCTGATGCAAAATTGAATAAAATATGTTTTGTGTTATTTATCTAGTTTGACAACATATCAAATAGAAGAGCTCATTTTGAGACAACAGGGCCAGAAATTTGGAATCAAACTGATGGAAGGATAGATGCTGTTACCTTTTCCACAGGAACTGGTGGCACATTAGCAGGTAATGACAAATCACCTCTTTTTAATATAAAACAGTGGTCAAGATGGTTTGAACTGAGATTTCTCAAACTCATTAATAATTCATCAAGTTACAAACCAATCATGATATGCCAGTTTGGCCACATGTGTGCATTTAGAAACCCCAATGAAACACTGGACAGAGGCTTTTCCACTATACTTTGATGAAATATCAAACCCTAGAGCTTGATAAAATCTCAAACCCCACTGATGCCAAAATCAGTCAGAATTTTTTCATTGTTCGTGGCTAATGATGCACGATTGAGAAGCAATTTCAAAAACTCGTGCTTCGTGTTTCATCAGGGTTTTCAAACACTCGAAAAAAATGGCCAGGTGCTTTCATCAGTTTTCTCATGTTTGGAAACCCCGATGAAACACTTGCACTCGTTTTTGAAATATTACGTAACAGTTGATTGCAGGTGCACCTTAGCTGAGGTGGGAATAGCACTGTAAAGAACTGTAAATGATTGCAGTGACTGCCATTTTGATGATCAGAACCTATGATAACTTACACCCAGGTTGTTGAAACATCAGTCATTGCTGCCAACAACAAATCCTTTCCACTGAGGACTTCTCTTTACCCAGGCAACAATGGGAGATGTGAGGGTGTTATGGTTGGTGTGCTGGCACTAAGGTCTGGGGGTCAAGAGGTGTGATTTTGAGACCTGGCTGGTTCATTGTGTTTTGCTTTTGGGCAAAACCATTGACTTCCACATTGCCTCTCTCCACCCAGTATATAATCAGTACCAGTGAATTTTCAGGGATGCTTGATAAATTGCAGGAGGGTAACCCAGTGAAAGACTGGCGTTTCATCTAATGGAGATTAGTTATACTCCTAGTCACTTCATAGTAACTCCTTAACTCCCATGAAGTGACCAAGACAGAATTTCTCCTTACCATATCAATACAATATCAAGCAGAAAAGTGATGAGAATAAAGAAAAATATCAATGAGGGGATTATTGGTAGATCCAATACCAAATTCTCCAAACTAACATAATAAAAATTGTATGTGAGACAGTAAAGAGAATTCTTAATGAGATCTTGGGGGTGAAAGGGCTGGAGAAAACAGACTGTATGGGCCTCTCCTCTTTAAGGTACCTTCCCACCTGCACAGGTATTCTTTGGTGTTTGAAGTTACTGAAGTTATTGTTTGTTGTCAGAACCACATCCCAAGGTATAACATGGACTTAGGTTTTTTTTTTTTATGCCAGGTGTAGGAACTTATCTTAAATCAAAGAACCCAAATGTCAAAGTTGTTTTAGCTGATCCTGAGGTAATTTGTCACAAAGTAATATTCCATCTTGTTCCATTAATAGTTCAAAACCATTAGAGAAGAAACTCAAAAGTATGGTGCTATGCTCCACTCCAATTTCCAAACCTTTTCCCTTTGATGTATTGCATATGACAAAAGCATACCCTCATGTTCTAAAACAGGCATGTTCAACTGAGAGAAGAAAGGCAAAAGAGGTATTCTGGTTAATACCTTTGTTACATAAGGCTACCTTTCCTCTTGTATAACCTAAAGTGTATGGATAAGCTATTTGACACCTTGATCCTTACAAAAAATGACTGCACCCAAACTCCCCATCCCAACCCCCTGCCTTAAAAAAACCCACCCTAACCCCCCACCCTTCCCCCCATCCTAACCCCTCCATCCTTTCGAGAGAAAAATGTTTATACAGGTCTCTGCAGTAAGTGTACTTAGACTTTTTTTTTTTTTAATGTGACATTTTCCCTTAAACACTGCATAAACACATTTTCCCTTCCTCGTGTTAACAGGGTAGTGTACTGTACAATTACGTCAAAACTGGGGAGTTAAAAAGAAGTGATGGAAGTTCTATTACTGAAGGTAACAGAATTCATTCCTTTTCTTGTAGGTTAAACATTAATCTAGTTTTTAGAGAGCTGATACGATTTGCGTAACATGGAAAATTTATACGAAAAACTTCATGGCTGTGAGATTTCTCATCCCTCGACATGTCATATGTATTGAAACTACAATACACCAAAGTATGTGGGGCTAACTTGCCATGGGATGAAAGCTCTTTAACTTGTTACTCCCTTTGGATAGGACGCTTACTTGACCGGAACTTTAAGCCCCGACCATACTTCTTAAGAGAATTGTTTTTTTATCAATGATACAAAATATTTTAGTCCACACTGGCGTTTTTGTCTACATTACTACGTTTTGAGGGGAAACGCATATCCATTGATGCGTTTTTTTTAGCTATCGTTGGCATTAAAATGCCCAAAAAGCGAAGGAACCGACGGTTGGTGAAAGCTTTGTTCGTCGCCGTTTTCGGGTTCTCCTGTCCACAGATGAAACTGAGCGTTTTAGAAACGAAGCGTTTTCAAACCGCTCCACTTTTAAAGCCGTTTTCAAAAATTCTCCGTTTTTGTCATCGATTTTCGCGATTTACTGTGGGTGAAAAGGAAAGCGTATCAAAAAGTATGTGTATTGGTGTGTATACGGCCTTAGTCTCCTCAGGTTGTTTAGGTTTTGTCACAAAACACGGGCTCACCAGGGTGAGGGAGAGCGCGCTGCGTTGAGACACCATGGGTGTAAGACCAATCGCAAGTTACCCCATCCCCCTTTTTTTTAGCATTTTGTCAGGTACTCATGCCAATTATTCCCTGGGGCGGTGAGAGGGGGACAAATTCATAAGGATAGCTAACGGGAATCACAGCGGAGCTCTTGCGCTGGAGCGCGCTAGCGAAGTCCCTTACCTATAAGAATATTGTAACTCACCATTAAGAAGAAGAGTAATTCTCATAGACGATGATTTTCCTCATGGGATACTCACTAAGATTACTGGATAAGATATGATTTCTGTTTGTTTGTTGTCATAAGTTGAAATGTTTCCTTAGGAATTGGACAGGGGCGCGTAACAAGCAATTTAAACGGAGCTCCAATCGATGATGCGGTGTTTGTGTCTGATAAAGAAGCAGTAGAGATGGTTAGCCAACTTGATTACTTTTTATTTCAATTTTTCTCAGTTTATGATGCCCTTGTTCATTAATTTTTACAAATCAGCTGAGATACTAAGCGCGTTCTGATGTGTCAAAAGCCTCTCGTGTACGCGTGTATTGTACCTATAGACCCAATTTTAGTTTTGTTCAACAAATAAATAATGAGCTCTAGATTATATTCCGTGATAGTTGACGAGGGAGAAGCCCTCATTAACCAAAAGAATTACGGTAATTTCGCCCCCAGTCACTTCGCTCCAACCAAAAGTCAGTTTGCTCCATAATCGAAGTCACATCGCTCCATATAAAAGTTACTGGGGGCGAAATGACCATGGGGCGAAGTGACCGGATACCAAACAACGCACACAGCAATCGAAAAGTCAACGTAAGAATTTCTTTACATGGGTCAACTTACAGTAGTAACGCAGTTGATAAAACCAGATAGTCTTTCACTTGGTATCGAAGCACTTTTTAACCTTTTTCTACAGACTTTTTTCTTACTTCACGAAGAAGGGTTCTTTGTAGGCGCCTCGTCTGGCTTAAACGTTGCTGCGGCCGTGAAGGTATAGTGACTTTTCATCCTTTACGCCCCTTCATAGTAAATCAAACATCTTCGGTGAAATGAAAATTTCTGTCAACTGCTTCCGCACGCTTAAATCAGTGAATTCGCCTGGGGTGCACATCGGATACGGTCGGCTAGATTCCGAATGGTATTCGGAGTAGTCCGACGGAACGATCGGCGAAACCACGAGGGAGAATGTTCTGGGGTACTACACAAATAGCACTAATCCAGACTTAATTGTTCTGGCAATGTAAAGGGTTTATCTCCCCCTAACTTAAGAGTTCGTTTCAGTCGGATTTCAAACAACCCAGCCTGGGCAATAGCTTGGAAATTCAATTAAGTTTAGCTTTGGCCTTTCCTTTCACAGGTCGCCGAGATGCTTGGTCCGGGCCACGTGATTACTACATGTCTATGTGACACAGGGCAGGTATGTTCCAAGTCACGTGATTTTGTTCGACACTAATCACTACCTGCTCTTACTGATAACGTTTTCTCCCCCTTTTTTGTCCCCTACACCGTGTAGAAATACTTCGCGCGTCTCTTTAGTAAAGACTGGATGGAGTCTAAAGGTAAACATATTTTTTAACTTATCGTTGAAACTGCATCGTCAGGGGTTGAGAATGGAATGAAGGAAATCGAGTCCACCAGCGGAAACAAGAGCTTCTTGCGCTTTTCCGCAGTAATTTGATGGGTACCAACGTTGATAAAGGATTGATATAGCCATCTTCTTATTTTTCTGTCCCCAAATGCTGGTGTACAATTAATCGTCAGATCGGTTTGTTCACTTGCAGGTCTCTTAGATGCAATTCCCGAGAAGTATCGTCACTCCTTGCATTGATGATAACAGTAGTAGTAGAATAAAGCTCATTCATGCTTTAGGAATTTCTTTCGATATATACGCACATGCTGGAGATAAACTAGATGAAGGTTCTTCTTCATGTAACCCCATTGGTTTGTACCAGATTCCAATACACGGGTGTTAGGAATATTTTGTCTTATGCCCCATTCACACCAGCTTAACATGTTTGGTTAACCCAAGTGTAACATAATGAAAATTAGCAACAGATAACTAAAGAACTGAATTTTCCATAGGGTTCAAGTAGTTACTAACTTGAATTTGAAATGTGCTGTATAAAATTGGAAGTCGACAAACATCTGTTGAAAGAGTTTCCACGAAGAAAACAAATTTAAACCGTGTTTAACAAGACAGCTTTAAAACATGTTTGAGCTTTGGTGTAAATGGGGTGCAAAATAAGAATGTGTTGAAGTCAATAAACAAATGATTGGACCAATAAACAAAAAACAAGAAAAGTAAACCACAAACAAATGAGAACATACGATTTCATGGTTTGAAGATGACTTTTGAAAAAGTATCAGGACCGCCTTTAAGATTATTGTTCATAGGAACATGGGAATAATTTATTTTCAATGGCGCACTAACCCAGATCCTCCTTCTCTCTCCCTTTTAATTTTTTTACCAATGCACAATTCCAGAATTATTCAGGGCGCTATCAACATTAGAACGCAGACCAGACTTGTGAATTTTATGTTCATTTTTCGTCTCAGCAAGAATTCAAAAGCAGAAGGGAAAGTGTTTTATTGTGTACTGACATGACTGACAGCTTTCACTCAGGAGTCCTAAACATTATGAAAATCCCATTAATAAGATGGCAGTGCTATAAAAAAGAATTACGAATGCCACCAACCGCCAGGGATTGATTTTTAAAGCATAAATATTTGAGGATGACCTCAGCTTACTAGGTAGAAAAAAATGTGCAAGAATTAAGTATATGCAAGTCCTAATTTATGTGACATTAAAAAATCCTTTATGTCGAAAAGATTAGCGCGAGAGTCTTCAAACTCTGCTTCAATTGTCATCTCAACTTTTGCGGCTCAAATATGCAGCACATTAAGACAGTCAATCCAAGAAAATCCCAAAATAAATTGTAAATTATTAGTCCACTAAGTTCTTGATTCGATGCTTTCCTGGTCAATAAGAAGTGAGACTGACTAATAAGTTCATGGGCATAAATGTCTCATTGCTATCATAATGGAAACCAGCCATTTCATTGTTTAAAGCCTACGGAAAGGCGGAACTACGCTCTCACAGAGTTTACTGAACAGATTCCCGTCCACCGATTTTGTAGTCTCTAATAGGTTCCTGCGGGCTAAATGATTTGTTGCTAAGGATTACCACCCGGTTTAATTACTAAGGTCTGTAGCGGTAATTGGAGAGCGGGTAGGACTGGCGACGATCATCCTGAAACAAACAAAAACAAACAAATGTTCAGAAGCTTAATCAAAGAAAAAATTACAAACGCATCACCCAATGATTGAATTCGTTCTTGCATAACTCATACAGTGGCAGCTGAGCAAGCAAGAATACTGACCCTGGCTGGTGCACTATAGCCTCGACTGTCTTGATGTTGCCGCGGATCACGTGACGGGTTGTTAGAATGATTGCGCGAGAACTGGGGTTGATTCGGCCCCGGTCCCCGATAAGAGGGTAGCCTTTGCGACCAAGGCGTAGGCCTGTTTCCTTGGTAACTGCCTGAGTTGTGACGCGGCACCTGCTGACTGTAATGGTTGTTTCGTCTTGGATCATTGTAATCACGTGACGAAGGAGGAGTGCCCAGAATGGATCTTGAATGGGGAGGGTGACCGTGTCTCGGGTAGTTCTGCGGAGGGCCTGAGTGTGACCGGAAGGGAGGAGCGTGGCTGCGGGGTGTGGAGAAACGAAAGACTTCACCGCCATGGAAGCTAAAACAACAAATATATACATTTATTCGATGGTTCAACAGATAATACGCACGGATATTTTAAGACTCGAAAGTATTTATAGGAGCAATAGTAGACTCTGCTTGGTCGCTAGTGGGAGGCGCGGTGGCTCAGTGAAAAAAAAGGACAGAGATAGGTACTTCATGAAATCTACTGAATTTCATTGTTTTTAAATTAAATAATGAATAATATTCACGATGTAAAGTCTTCAGTTCCCCATGCGCGTCCCGCGTTTTCTCCGCGCGCGCCACTCTATATCTGTTACCTGAGTATCTGAGATACTACTGTTCATGCTAGGTCTTCGTTTTTTCATTAACGCCATCAGTTCACTTACTTGAGCATTCTTCTTCCAGCGCCGTCAATTTGAGCGAACGAGGTCCTGTTAGGATTCATTCCTGTGACGGGCCGATATGGAGCATTTCTGTCATAACCCTCTGGTTTCAGAACACGGGCTGGAGGTCTGAGCATTGAAATGAACAATCAAGGGCACTTCCACATTTGCACTGAGTCTTGGTTGAGTTACCGGGTGAGGGGAGGGGGAGGGGGGGACGTTACTCAAAGTGATAGGTCTGTTGACAGCTCAGTGGAGGAGCAGTGCGGTATATAGGATGCGGGTCAGACTGGGTGGCGAAAGCCCAAGGGGACGGGGAAAGGTTCGATTCGTGTCATATTTGAACGAATACGATTTAGGGAGAGTTACATTTTGTTATTTTGGGGAGGGGAGGGTTAACGTTCTCGGCCGTTATGCGTTACATTAACTTACACTGCCTCGGGTAAAACATCTGCTTTAAAAATATGATCGTCGTCGTAAACAGGATCAGTGAACAGGACACTAAAATCAACAAGAATACAATTAAAACATACGTTATCACGCAAAGTTTTATTCAGTTGTATAAAATTGATTACGGTTTGTGGTCTGCTGTTCGTAAAGCGAGAAAACGACGATGAAGAGGGTGGTAATGTTGACGAGGACAGAGCTACAACGAAGACCTTACGACGAATAGTAAAATTGACAAGGACAGAGCGACAACGAAGACCTCACGACGAATAGTAACATTGACGAGGACAGAGCGACAACGAAGACCTTACGACGAATAGTAACATTAACGAGGACAGAGCGACAACGAAGACCTTACGACGAATAGTAACACTGACAAGGACAGAGCGACAACGAAGACCTTACGACGAATAGTAACACTGACGAGGACAGAGCGACAACGAAGACCTTACGAAGAGTAACATTAACGAGGACAGAGCGACAACGAAGACCTTACGAAGAAGAGTAACATTAACGAGGACAGAGCGACAACGAAGACCTTACGACGAAGAGTAACATTAACGAGGACAGAGCGACAACGAAGACCTTACGACGAATAGTAACATTGACGAGGACAGAGCGACAACGAAGACCTTACGACGAATAGTAACATTGACGAGGTCAGAGCGACAACGAAGACCTTACGACGAATAGTAACATTGACGTGGACAGAGCGACAACGAAGACCTTACAACGAATAGTAACATTGACGAGGACAGAGCGAAAACGAAGACCTTACGACGAATACTAACATTGACGAGGACAGAGCGACAACGAAGACCTTACGACGAATACTAACATTGACGAGGACAGAGCGACAACGAAGTCCTTACGACGAAGAGTAACATTGACGAGGTCAGAGCGACAACGAAGACCTTACGACGAATAGTAACATTGACAAGGACAGAGCGACAACGAAGACCTTACGACGAATACTAACATTGACGAGGACAGAGCGACAACGAAGACCTTACGACGAATAGTAACATTGACGAGGACAGAGCGACAACGAAGACCTTACGACGAATAGTAACATTGACTAGGACAGAGCGACAACGAAGACCTTACGACGAATAGTAACATTGACGAGGACAGAGCGACGAAGTCCTTACGACAAATAGTAACATTGACGAGGACAGAGCGAGAACGAAGTCCTTACGACGAATAGTAACATTGACGAGGACAGAGCGACAACGAAACCCTTCCGACTAAGATCACGTGGAAAAGCTAACGACGAAGACGAGGACCAGGTGACAAAGAGAAAGCGACGAAGACGACAACGACGGCGCGCCGCAGAAAACAACAATAACGAATATAAAACAAAAAATGACGCTTATAAATAAACTCCTAGGATGTATGTAACCAAGTAAGATTTAATGACGAAGAAAGAATGGAAAGAAAAAAACATTTCCTTTGGTACTGACATGGAGAATTTCCTTAACAAGCAAAGCTTCTTGGATTGGTGATCATTTCTTTTATTCTTGTCACCTTAATGTGTGATTCAGGGAGGGATATTGCAAGGATAAATTAAATGCTAAAAGGGTTAACAGTAAGCGCATCTTACCTTATCGTTCGGTTGTCCCGTAAGTCGTAGAGTTGAGGTATGGGAGAGGGAACAGTTCTGAATTATAACATAACCAAAGTAAAGCGCGCGCTCTGATTGGTCAAATTTAGCGTCCCCCATTTGCCCATGGGTGTACGCTGCTGACGTGAGCAAATGCAAAGACTATTTTTCCGCGCGCGCTTGTTTTTTCAGGTCGCGTAAGATTTGTTAAATAAAAGGGAACTCTTTAGCTACAATGTAGCAATGTTATGTTATAAAATAAATGGTAAACACCACAGCGTGCACTATTGAGTTATGGATGCACTTGGGAGGTTTGCTAAGCACTCAAGAAGCTAGAGTCGCTCTCGGCTATCGCCTCGAGCGACTCTTACGCTTATTTCGTGCTTAGCAACCTCCCGCGTGCATCCATAACTCAATAGTGTACGCTGAGGTGTAATGCTCGAAACATCAGCTTTGAAACTCTTTTCAGTGGCCAATTCACATTATCAACTCAGTTGATAAAATTAAAATTACCCTGCTATTCCTACCGACGCAGTACCCCAGTTTCTTTAGAAACTTACTCCCTTTATTCAGGTTAACAGGATGGGGTATGATAAAAACAAATTTGTCTGTTGATTCCACAATCAGTTTACATCAACTCAATCCCTTCCCTTTATTTCTTCGAATTCAAAGGAAAGCACCCTTATACATGCATGTATCATGTTTATATAAGTGTAAGTTAACAAAAACTTTGCAGAAAACCCAATAATCGGAGCACGTAAGCGGCTAGGTTGCTAAGAGAGATTCAGATGGCAGCAATCGTAGTGAAATTTTAAGATGATTTTTTTTAGCCATTTTACTGTTCTATACTTCGTTTCCAAGCCTTTGATTTGGAGTGAGGCTGAAAGTTATCTTGTTGTGATAGAGACATGTGTCTAGTTAGCATAATAACAAAGTAATTTACATTTGAAAAGCAGCAACGTTTGTATCATAACAAGGTCACCACTCTTAACCTCACTCTTGTTCAAAGGCTTGGCAACTAAGTACAGAGTTGTATCATGGACTATTCTCGAAAGGGAGTCACTCTCTGAATTCTCAAAACGCGATTAATGTCATAAATTCTGCTACCCTCTTTAGAAGCGGAGGTAAAAATTACACGATATCCGCAGCACACATCTCCATAAACAGTGTTAATGAGATTGTTTACAGATTGTTTGTTCTTACTTGTGAGGTAAAATAGGAACATCATCTGGTTCTACTTTTCCTGACATGCCACCACTCAGATTTGCTACAATTTCAACCGCCTGCAAAGACATAGGGAGGCAACTTAAAACGGCTAATAAATAAAGTGAAAAAACCGTTGAATTGTCGCTGTAGCCTGTCCCTGGTTCTCAGTCAGTGGAGAAGAGCGAAAAAAGTGAGCGCGAAAAAAATTGGCGTTCGCGAAATAAGCGTGAAAGTGATAAAAGTGAAATGCGAGATACAGCCGTTTCCATGACAGACGTAACAGCTGCATCCCCTTGCATGCCATTTCTGTCCGCTTTTTCGCTCGTCTCCACTAATTCGGAACCTTACACGGGCTACGCTTTACACCCTAACTTCAGTAAGCATAATCTCCATACTGTTCTCTGTACAATTCCTAAGGTGCGGACAAGGAGAACTTGCCTAACAATCAGCTGTAGGAACTTCTTCACTTGGTGATTATTTCTTTTAGTCCCATGGCCTTAATGGTGGGGGGGTCAAAGGGCTAATTGTTAACCCAAATAGCTTGAATCACCATGATCACAGAGCGAACATTAATCAAGGCTGTGCTCTAAGAAAAATTTGAAGGGAGCCCAGTGAAATCCAGGGTACCCAGCATATGCTTTTTATGAAAAAAAACTAAGATTCCTGAGTCGCCAAAGAGCAAAAGTAAGGCGCCAGGGGGCCACCGGGCACTGCTTGACCACAGCCCTGTTAGTGGAGCAGAGAACCAATGTCATCCAAGACCACTGTCAACAATCAATGGAATATTTTTCTAACTCTAAAGACAACCTAGAGACAAAATTTAAAATCGTTCTACGGCTTAAACTCTACCTCTCTGATGCCACCTCCTTCATAAAGGCCCACAAAGAAGTCAAAGACAGGATTTCCTTGGCGTAGAAACAAGCGATCTTTACCGCGATTGTTTCTTTTCGCTGAAATAAATGAAACGGAAGGTAGCCCTTGTAAGAGGCAGCATATTGAGTGTATAAGAATTCCTTAACTTTTACGACCACCGCAGTATGACACAAAACGTGTAGCTGTACAAAGCTTGTACGAAATCCGAAGAGTAAAGAAGTTATGAGGTTGTTGACTATGCGAGAAGCCACTGGCACTTTTGAAGGGCAGAGAAGTTCGGAAAACTTCTGGGCGATGTCTAAACATTTCGTAGCAGAATAGGAGATCTCATTAAGTGAGGGAAATCATTAGAAAGAAAAGAAGAGAAAAATGTGTTATGGTTTTCATGGATAGTCGACAAATTATCGAACGAAAGGTTGAAACTATTGGCGGTTGCGTTGAAAGTTTTCTCCGACAAATAGATGTATCCAAGAGCAAGTTACCAATTATGTTAAAAGGGATGCATCAAACTTACTCTCCAATTCTGTGAGATCCGGGTATACATGACTGAGAGCACCGAGAAGTCTCTTCTCGTCTACAAACGGTAAGAGGGCTACGCCTTGAAAGACAACAACAACGCAGGCATGTAAAGTCACAGTTTAGATCGCTTATCGATTGAGAAAGTTGGGTGTCGTAAAACATAATCAAAGTAATCACAACAGCCAATCAGAACGACGCGAGGACTCAAAAGCGCGGGAAAACGCGGGTGACCAAGTCACGAGTTGTTCTAATTTTGCATCTGATTGGTTGAGCCTTCTTTACCTTGCCATGCGTACTTCTTCCCATTGAGATCGATTTCAAAATCCAGCGGGTAGAAATCAATAATCGGCGACTCCTGTAATTGTAAATAGAATAAGAAAGATGGTAAGTTTTGACCAAAGTCTCTTACTCTTAAGATCTTAGAGAAAGATGTTTTCGTCTTGCCACGAGCGTGGGACAAAGAAAAACATTCTAAATCCCTACGAGGAATTAAACCTCGGACCTTCGGATTCCGCGTTCCGATGCTCTACCACTGAGCCACGAGACTCTCTGGTGAGAAAGGCCCATTACGAAGTTCATATGTGACACGCATCCTACATACTGTTAGGATCGGTAATGTCGATAGCATCATGTTTTGTAAATAGACAAAGAAAGATAAGAAGTTTTGAGTTTCCTATGACCAAAATCCAAAATTGTTAGTCGAGAAAATAAGATTGCGTTACACAAACGATACTTACTGGGTGAGACATCAGCTCTCTCCAGGTTGGAGGAAGAAAGTTTCCACTGGCTGCTGGGAATACTCCCATCAGTTGCTCTAAAGGCTTAAACTGGAAATAACAAAACATTAGACACTGTCTATAGACTTTTTCAGTAATGTACCGCACATTTTTTCAGTCCGCATAATTTTACGCACGATAATAGTGCGCAGATTCAGGCACTGCAGCATTTTCATTTACTGGAGCTTCCTGAAGAGAAGAGCAATGATTTTATCGAAAACAAACACGTCTTTTTTTTAACAGTCTGTGCAGAAGAGAAAAAAGTTGTAGAGAATGTGAATTAAGTAGCGCGACATTTAAACATTCAGCTGATGTCAAAGGGATTTACTGGGCACCTACATGGCATGGCGACCCATCCCCCCCTCCTCCACCCCATCCTACAGTTATAATTCCTGAAAAGAGTGTTTGAAGTGGTGGAATGGGACCACTATGCAACGGCCGCCCAAATACACGCAAACACATAAGTACACGTGCGTATGCGCGCAAGTTTTTTGAACACACGCAGGTGCATGAACGAATACGCACGCTTGTTATTCAAACACAGAGAAACAAAATAAAACCCCTTATGAGGTTTCAATTCGATTTTGTTTCATTTCTTAATCTCACCGGTTGTGTTCCTTTTTCAAAAGAGTTTGGAAGTGATGCAAGGTCACGGAAATCTGAGGCGAAAGGAGCGTAATGATATGGATAAAACCACTTCCAAGAAGGACAACCCTGAAAAGAGAAAGTAAATCAAACTTGCCGTTAAGGTCTATTCGATTGATTGTCACGAAACCAAAACCTAAGTTATCAGAACGGCAACAGCCAATCAGAACAGCAGAACATCACAAGGAGCCAATGAGAACACAAAGTACTAGTTTGGTAACCGGCGTTTTCCCCGTGCTTTGCTTGTCACAAGCAAAGCGCGGGAAAACGCGGGTGACCAAGAGGCGATGGCTTTCGCTTTGATCTGGTTGGTTCAGAAAGTGGTGCGAGTTTTGGAGACCAATAAGAGAGCGATGTGAAGTATCACAATCCCGGATCACACAGAACCATACATACCTGATAGTAATAAAGTAAAACCCAACAAAGTCCTTCCACATAGGCGTGTGCCTGAAAGATTCGAAGTAACAACAGATTTTTTTTTGTAAACCTTAGTAAGCCGAACAGATGAGTATTCAGCTCGTGAAAAAAACTCTCCTAAATTCCAATAATGAGTTTGTCACTTTGCAGTTTTCTCCTTCCATACAAAGTATCCTGACAATGATAAGTGTTTCCCATAGTTCTACGAACATTATCCCGAGTCGTCCATTATGACCAGCGGCAGCTTGCAATCCTACCATGCCCTGCTGCATGCTACACAGCCCATTTCAAAGAATACCAGTACACCACAGGTAAAACTAAGCACTTCGACAAGTTCCCCAGACAATTCACCAAAAGTTCCTAAACTTACGGAAACACTATAAGTGCAGAATGTTTCTGCTGGAAAGCGAGCCGAGCGAGTGCTTTACAAAATCCCATAACATTTGAATGAATACAGCAAGGAAACTTACCACTTTCTTCCTGAAGTCATCATAACCTTCATCGTCTTCAGACAGTTGAAATTTATTTTTGTAATAACGGCCTTTCCATCCTGCCTCCCATAACCTGAGAAAAAGGAATCAAACTCCACAGTTTTCCACCAAATCGTACACACGTCAACAGATGACGGCGCCAAATGAACCCTGGGAAGAGCTTCCCATGGTTCACGAGGCGCCGGGACATATTGACTTAAGAGACTGACTATACTGGCAAATACCTGCTGCGTGTGGTCTATTACACAAGACGCGTGCCAGAAAGGTGTCTGCTCTCTCGCGCGCATGTTATACGCGTTCCTGCTAATCATGTAAATGATGTATGAAAAAGTTTATATACCGAATATCATCTTTCGGTTCCTCGTCCTCGTCTTCATGTTTTCTCTTGTTTGATGCTGGATTCGAGTTTGGTGTACTTGAAGAAGACTAATTTTGAAAGGAAAATCAGTAAAGAACGTCAGACTATTTGATTTAAACGCAAATGCATCTCGTACTAAGGTTTAAAGAGGCTCTAACAACGGAACTCTAATGTGAGACCAGTCAAATGAAAGCTACTGAGCAGTAT
The DNA here is from genome assembly GCF_964205215.1 of Stylophora pistillata. Classification (NCBI taxonomy): domain Eukaryota; kingdom Metazoa; phylum Cnidaria; class Anthozoa; order Scleractinia; family Pocilloporidae; genus Stylophora; species Stylophora pistillata. The sequence continues at coordinate 19,666,003 of NC_142532.1, forward strand.
TTTCATTAGCCTGCAGGGTAGTCCACTCTGACTCCAAATCAGACATGGCGTTCGGAAAAAACGATCACGAGCTTAAAACATTAACTCGCCCTAGCAAGACGCCTGCACTGTTGGTTATACTTTCATGTAATCATGTTTATAGTGCCCTACAAGGTGGTTCTAGCTTTATCTGAAGATAAAACCTTAAAGTGCCTATGAAGTAAAAATTTTTTTGCATAATTTTGTAGCTTATTATGTCCTTATTAAGGAATGACAAAACAAATTTCAAGAAAAGAAATTTAAATCGGCTTTTTGGTGGCTCGAAGTCCCTAAATTAGACGTTATCGGTGTCTCCGGAAACTGGGAACGAGGTTGGCTCAGACGACGTAGTTGGTGGTTCTGGCGCTTTGTTTAAGCTTTTGTTTGTCGTCTTCAGAACCACCTACTACGTCACTTCCTTTGTAAGATGAGATTTGACCGCGCGCAAAATGGACCCATTTCAGATTGCAAAGTCCAAACTTTGAGGTTAGAAAAAAAAAAAAAAAAAATACGAGAAAGTTCTTTTGGTGGGTCAAAATCGCTTAGCTGTGTTCATCAAGCCCTAAGCAAACAAACAGGGCAAAAACTTTTTTACTTCATAGGCACTTTAATGTGTGACTGTCCATTAAGATGAAAGCTAAGGAGTATTTCCTTCTTGTGTTACTTGTGTATTACGCTGTATACGGTGGTTTTAAAGTCTATCAATAAAACCCTGATGTGGGACCATTCAAAGTAAAGCTTCTGGTCATCTTGTGTGTGGTGTGGTAGTTTATTAAGCTGTACAACATGGTTCCAACGTTCAAGTCTGTGGAAGAAATAATTTAGATATATCAACAAAGTTGAAGTGGTAAATTGGCCACCGTAACGATTACAAAAGCTGACGTTTCGAGCGTTAGCTCTTCGTCGGAGCGAATACATCACTCGCTCCGACGAAGGGCTAACGCTCGAAACGTTTGCTTTTGTAATCGTTACGGTGGCCAATTTACCACTTCAGCTTTGTTGATATATCCAAATTATTTCGTTACTCCCACCGACGCCGCCCCAAACAGTTTCTTTCGAAACTATCAGCCTTTATTCATCTGTGGAAGAAACCCTGGCACTTCATGTGATCCTGTCCATAGTGCCATTAGCTTTTATGTCTGTGGATGAAACTGGGTGGTGCAAGATGACCCTAACGTTTGTTTGTGAACGATGAACATTTAACACACATTTTTGTACGAATTATGATTAGTTTGCCAAACGATTCACTCACCGTATTAGCATCAGGGGAAGGCGTCACAAGCATAGCTCTAAGATTTGCTGCAGCACTCTACAACACCCGAAAAAAAAAAAAAAACACTATCTTAGTTAATACTAAC